>NW_018128044.1:787806-795508 GCF_001952655.1 Monopterus albus
CCATTACAATCTTTACCACACATCCATCTCTTCTTGCAGTGGAGTCGGGACCCTTGGTGCCAGCAGCTCCTCTCCTGCAGCTGGAGAAGTGCTGCACCCGAGACAACAGCGCCACCCTGGCCTGGAGGGTAACTGCACCCCCCAGCAACCCCATTGAGGGCTACGTCCTGGAGCTGGATGACGGCAACGGAGGACAGTACAGGGTAGGTACTAGTGGTGGGCGATACTGCAAGCTTTGGTGTCGATCCGATACCAGGTAAATACTGGACCAGTATCGCCGATATCGATATCGGTATCAATACCGGTACTTTTTGACAATTAATGCATTACCAAATATAAATACATTTTCATGACTTTCAGGTGTTTTGTGTTTTGTTTTAAATTGTATTATTAATTTAATAAAACCCAGACAAAGTTCAACAGTAAATAGAAAGAACTTTATTAACATCAAACAAGTTTTTGTTCAATAACAAAAGAACAGACTTTTTGTCTTCCACAAAGTGCACAAAGTTATCTGTCGAAAATATTAAAACTTCTTTCGTAGAATACTCCTAAATAAACAAAGTCAACAAAACAGTTACTCCAAAACAAATCTTATAAAACAAAGAACAAATTCTCTTTTTTCAAGTATAATACAAAAATAAAATAAAACAAAATGTCTTCCCTACATTGCACATATTTTCTGGCTTTGAAAAGGTAATTTAAACAAACAGTTGGTAAAAAATAAACAATAAATAATAATACTACAATAAATTAAGTATAAAAATAAACCAGACTGAAAATGAGGAATAAGTACTAGGGTCACTTCTTCAGTGCATAAGGTCAGGGCTCGTGTTTGTGTCAAGCTAAGAAATAGCGTACACCATCATGGGGACACTAGGGAGCCAGCAGAGCACTAGCTGCACAGATATACCATTAGTGAGAGGCTCCCAAGTTGGACATTTTTGCATTAATGGACTGAACCCATTCAGAGCTTTTAATCAGAGAAGAGTTTTCAGATGCAACCTCATCTACTTCTGACATGCATGGAGAAAGGAACACGCCAAAGCGCTTTACAATTTACCTCACGTTCACACATCATTCACCCATCGGGAGCCATTTAGGTTTTAGGGTTTTGGTCAAGGACACTCGACTTGTGGACAGATTAAAAAACAAAAAAGCTGAGGGGGTTGTTGCCCTGTTTCTACTGAGACGAAAGAGATTTGTTTGGGACAGGTCAATTGAATCTTAGACAAAAAGAACCTATTTACATTTGAATACAAATATTCAGCACTATAATAATATTAATAATAATGCATTAACTGTTTATTTAAAGGTAGTTTTAGCTGCGTTTATTTCTTTCATAATAAATCTAAACTGCTACTGAACATAAAGCTGTTAATTCTTCATAATACAGCAGAAATGAATCCTGTGATAGACAAAGCTTGCTTGTATACAAAGATTTCTGTGACACACGTAAAAATATTTTTGTTTTACTGCCATCCAGTCCTACTGTATATCCTTTCTGCTCAGACCCTTTTAAACGCACATCTGCCTAACGTTTGTCCGTCTTAATATATCATTACATACATGCTTTCTTTTCTGCCAGCATCAGCAGCCTCATAAACACACAATGTCCACATTTTTCTTCTTTTATATCCTTTCTTTTATTTCTTTTTTGTATGGACCTTGAGTCTGCTAATAAAGGATGATGATGATGATGATGTAGCGTCTTTTAATTTTGTTATTAATAACCCATGTGCTGCTTAACTGACTAAAGCCAGATGGTAGTTTGTTTGAGTGTTATGTGTATAGTTAAATATGAGTTTACATGAAGCATACATGTACATGGCCTTAATTACATTTGTACTGATGCACCATCTTTGTGTGTGTGCCCTCAGGAGGTATATGTAGGGAAGGAGACGGTGTGCACGGTGGATGGCCTCCATTTTAACAGCTCCTACAATGCCAGGGTGAAAGCCTACAATACCATTGGTGTGGGTCCATACAGCAAGACTGTCATGCTCAAGACCTCTGATGGTAGGTGGTGGTATGTAGCGTCCGATCCAAGGATTGTCTGGATTGTTATTTATTTATTTAATTATTGCTTGTTTTGTTTGTGATGAACAAGTTTTGTCGGTTTAGGTGAATTGCGTGAGTCTGAATGCTGGTACAGACTTAGAGATTATCTCTCAATAATAACAAAACTGAGGAATTAGCAAGTGAATGCGGCCTCATGACTGATTGTTTCTACAGTGGCCTGGTTCACCTTTGACCCCAGTTCAGCTCATCAGGACATTGCTTTGTCCAATGAAAACCAGACAGTCACCTGTAACAGCTACGATGACCGTGTGGTGCTGGGAACTGCTGCTTTCTCTAAGGTAAACATGTATTAAAATGAAGTTTTGCTTCACATGTATTATATATTTAATTGATTTGAAAACTGTTTAAAACCTAGTGTGTTTTTGTCCTTTTATGAGTGTGTTAATTCTGTTTCTTCTTGAATTTCAGGGCATCCACTACTGGGAGGTCAGCATTGATCGTTATGACAACCACCCAGACCCTGCTTTTGGCGTGGCAAGGATCAACACCATGAAAGACATGATGCTGGGGAAAGATGACAAGGCCTGGGCCATGTATGTGGACAACAACCGCTCCTGGTTCATGCACAACAACTCCCACACCAACAGGTAGGAGCTCATGGTTTGTTCCATTTAGCAGAGAACTCACGGTCACGCCTGAGTTAACCGCGTTCCAGTTTTAGTTAAGCATAATAGCAGTTTGAGCCAGGTTAGCAATGCCAGTTTTTAACGTGTTATGTGGTGTTTTGTGCACACAGACACTATAGCAACATGTCCGCAGATAGAAGTTGGACACTACTGTGTGTGAGACTGTTTCAATGAGACACAAGTAAGATATAAGTGCTAATAAACAGCATATTTCTATAGCTTTTTATTGCTCAGTTAAGTTAAGTTAAGCCTTCCCTTTGTTTTATTGTTTATATTTTGATTATTGACTGTTGAGACAAACAGCTCATCAGGGTTGGCCCCTGAAAATAAAACTTTTCGAGGAATTTTAAAGACTAGAATACTGCATAAAGCCAGTCTCCCTGTTTAATTTGTTCCACTCTATTGTCTATTATATCAGTCAGCTTTATTCATATTCCTGTATCTTGTCCTGACTGACAAATCACTTCAACTATTAGCTGATCATTTATTCAAGAAATGAAATGTTTGTTTTGTTTTATTTTAATTAGCCACTTGGGTATATCCTACAGTTTCATTATCGTCCTTGCTTTCTCTATCTGTGTGTGTGTGTGTGTGTGTGTAGGGCAGAAGGAGGCATCACTAAGGGTTCGACTGTGGGCGTCCTGCTGGATCTGAACAAACATACTCTGACTTTTTACATCAACAAGAAGCAGCATGGGCCGACTGCCTTTGAGAATCTGGATGGTGTCTTCGTGCCCGCTGTCAGCCTGAATAGAAATGTACAGGTCAGTGTGTGTGTGTGTGTGTGTACTCACATGCCACACATCTCAAGTACTGATGCACCAATGCATTTAGCACATACTGCATAAGATGTAAAAAGGAATGTGTCCTTGAATCTGTTCCACTTCATTTGTATTGATATAGGTTTGTGTTTCCCAGACCTGGCTGGGCTTTTGTCCTCAGCCTCACTTGGTGATGGTCTCATCGAGTGTTTGTCTGTTTCAGGTGACCTTACTCACAGGTCTGGAGGTGCCAAAGAATATCAAACAGTAGGAGCTCCTTCCTTGCTCTGAACATGCTCTGGATTCATATGCAGCCTCAGTCCACTCCCACATGGACCTTTTCCAAGATGGGATGTACCCTCTCCCATCCTCCTCAAGGTGCCCTTTGTCTTGGATGCTCTTCTGTGCAACCTGATTATTTGGGATGAAGGAACAAATCTGAGTTATTATTAGCTTTGAATTCAATGATTAACATTTGTGGGTGTCACTACAGAGATAACTGGAGTTACTGTGAATTGCCATACTTGTTTTCATATCCTGTTTTTTGCACTGTGAGCTTGAGGATTTAAACATTTTCTTTATTTCATTTCATTATTCCATCTTGTGCCATTCATCCAGTCATTTTAACAAGAAGGCTAACATTTCTCCTCAGAGCCTGAGACCAAACTAACCGACCCTCTCAGTCCAACAGTAAGTACACCTGCACTGTGCCGTAAATTCATTTTGTGATGAAAGTAATGAAGGATGATTGTGAGATATACAATTAGAAAATTACACCACAATTTAAAAAAAATGGCAACCAGGTGCTTTCAGGGGAAGGAAAAACAGGAGAGAAATGACTGAGCAGCAGACAGTTGCTCTGCTTCTCTCTGGTGTGTTCACAGCTTTCAAGCTAAACTATATGAAGGGAATGTTTTGTAGGTTGTTTCACTCATGAAATATCTAAAATCTAACTTTTCATTGCACACTTTTATCCCAGTTGTAGCTCCATCACTGCCATATGTTTTCACTTTTTGGTTGTCAGTGTAATAGAGACATTATTTCTTATCTGTGGGTGGGAATCTGACAGTCATCTTAAAGTGACCCAGCTCCCCTGATGAGCAACTCTGTCATACAAAGAGGCATTAAGACTGCTGAGTGCTGTTGCCAGAGGTTTACACACTGAGGTGAAGCTGGGAAGGCTGAGGTCTGATTCCCATTCAGTAAGAGATCTTTAAACTTGCAATCTAAAGCAGTACATCCATTTGTTTATATATCAGCAGCATGTTTTATCATAGATTTTTAAGAATGAAGGAAGTTGGTCATGCTTGAGTTTCTATTAGACACTACATGTTTGTCTGCCTTGATTGGTAGGATAGAAAGGAAGACCTAGCAGACACGAGATGATGAGAGTTGGTAGCTTGATGCTTTATTGTCATCTAAAGTGGTTTGCTTTCTTGCTTTCCTACTCTGTGCTCATCTCTCAGTTTCTCTGTAGAGTTTCAGACGCCTTTAATCTACTGTACTGAAAATTATCTTCAGAAGTCACATCAGGTAAAGCTACATTTGCTGCTACATTTCTCATCAGGGACTAGATACGGCAGCCTGTAGAGGACAGTAGCTTCAAATTTCAACCAGAGCACTGTGACGAAGGATGTAAGATGTTTGAACATACATTACCCATTTATATTTTAACACCTAATGCAGCAGAAAAATTAGAAGATAATTTTTTTTGTTGAAATTATTTAATTCTGTATTTTTTTAAAATTTTGGAATCTAGACTTAGGGGGTGTGTGTGTGAGAAGAAGAGTGATTAGAAGTATAGACAGAAATAAAAAGGTCATGTGTGAATGGAAATTCACAAACTGTAAATACTGATATGTGAGTTGTGATATTAAGCATCAATCAAGTTTACAATATATCTGATTGGCTTTGTAAATATTGTACTGTATTGTTGTCTTTGCAGTGAGTGACGTTAATGCTGCGGTGGCAGCTCGCCCCCTGCTGTTCAATGATGGCAACAACATGGTTCATGAATTTATAAACTAATCCTGTTCTTGCATATTAGCCAACTGTTTTCGTACCTTTAATCACTGACTTTTTTTTAAGGTCAGCAAACATTTTGTCTGACAGGATGCCATCTCTTTTTATGAATTTTAGCATGATATTCAAGCCTTTAATCAGGGACATTAAAATAGCACCCATTTGCGATTCAGTTTCTTGAGCTACAGTACAACAGTAAGCTACTATGTCTTACTGGAGTTATGGAGGTCCATTTTGAACACAACACCTACAGTATTTTAAAATAATTTTGTTATGAGTAGAGCAGTAAAATTAGAGTAGTAAACTAGGGAAATATCTTTAATTTTTGGATTTCTTTATACCAATTCCAGTGTATTCTGTTTAACAAATTAAGAAATTGAATTCTTTATTTATGAAGCAAAGCTGTTACCTAAAATGTTTAATCCATGACATTTACACCCTAAATGAGCAAACAGCAGATGTATTATACTACCATGAATATATGTATCAAGTCCTAACTGGCTTACCTGTTTTTTGCACCTGGTGCTGCATTCAAATTCAGTGGGAAAGACAAATTTAAAGCAGCCATATTCATTTTTAGTACCTGTCCAGCTCCAATCAACCAGCCGGTGAACCCAGTGGACTTAACAAGACTCCAGATAAATGCTAATGTTACATGATCTATAAATGACAACTGTTTACTGTCAAATTTGCCACATTTATTTTAAAGATGTCAGTGTTGTGTTCATAGCTTTGCTTTGCTGTCCCAGAAATGGCAAAAAAAAAACAGGATACCACAGCTTTCCTTGCATTGCTTATCAATCAAGGCAATAAAAAAAAACTTTCAACTGACATGCAGCTTCCAACAACAAGCCCACATTTGCCACTTTTCTCATTTGACTTGAAATCAGCATTAGTGTAAAAGTCGGGTTTCTCTAGATCCAGAAACCAAACCTCTATCTACCAAAGGGGATATTTTTTCCTGATGTGCCCCAGACTGCCAGCTACCACCTAAGGGCTACATTCATGACACATGAGGCTTTCTGTCTGACCCACCTCCTTTACCAGAGGAGAGGCCTGCCACAAGGTTGAATTTGCTGTACCCAGGAATAGATGTCAGGTCCACAAGCAAAATGAGACATCTATCATGTGACCAGGGGAACCATTTTTTTCTTCTTAAAGTCTGGATGACTTGAGGTTACATGTCTGTAGGCTGTGTTGATGAGGACCTGTTGACTGGAGGGAATAAAAGCAAACACTATGGTGCTCAGATTCATAGTTGCATACATTTAGGAACCCTTTTTCTTTCTAAAAAACAGCTTTAAGTGGTAGACAAAACTCACAGACTTAAGATAACTCACATTGTAGTCACTCCTGTCTAGATGTAGTGTTGTATGGCATGTCTGTTTATGGCCCAGTTACCCACCCATGAATGTGACATTTTATTTAGTGATTTAACTTCAAGCTATGGTGCTGGGATGAAAGCATGTCACTGCTGTGAGATATTTAACCTATAAAACAGCAGAGGAAAAAATCTTAAATGACAAACCCTATAAAGCCTGTAAATATATTCATATATTTATTTTCTTTTATATATTGCCCTCTTCAGTTTATTCAGTGTTTCAGTTGAATGAGTGTGGATTATAAAAAGGCTTGCCGAATACAAAACCTTGTGTGCTTACAGCTTGAAACGTGATGTGATGCAGATAGGTTTCCTGATGTTCTTTTTTAAAAGCTGCTTCAAGGAAACCGTGTGAGACTTTGTGAGCTCAGCCAGCCGCAGACTGCCAGATCACAGGTCTCGTGTCATCACCATCCATCAACAATGCTACACCCATTAACAAACTGGAAAGAACTGGTTTCTGGAAATGTTTACATTCAGAACTTCGTAAGATTTCAAAGAAGTCATGTAAACGTGGGTTCATAAGGGAGAAGCATTGCACTTGCAAGACCATCCTGCTTTCTCATGGTTCCCAGTGTTCATATGCATTTGTCTTTACGAAAACTTCTGCCAGGACTTGTGTGTTTATTGCTTTCTTGAAAATACGTACCCCCACTGGTCTTGTTATAATCCTGCCCCTTCTGCCAATGTAAATGTTTTGTACGACTACATGGTTTGTACATGAGAAATGCATTGTAACTGCATATTTTACAGCCTTTACAGTGCAAATCAAAAGAGCACAAATGTCTTTTTTTGGGTTATTTATAACAACAAAATAAATTAACTGTGAT
>NW_018128044.1:795520-809130 GCF_001952655.1 Monopterus albus
GACTCAGCACCCGGCTGAATTAGCCATTCAGGGTCCATTTTGAAGATCGAAACATGTCTGACTCAGCAGTAGCACTGTCCCTTACTTCACTGCCGAACAGTGACATGTCTTCAGGACATCGGCCTCACAGCTCTGATCCACTTCCTCTTCATAACATGTTTGGCTGCAAACAGCAGTGAGTTTGACACCATCTTCCTCTGGTATGGTGATATTTTCTTATATTTTAGGATTTAATAACTCACCTACAAATAAAAGCTCACACATTTGAATCAGTGACCACATTTAACATAGTCCAATTCCAAAATTAATTAGTCCCAAGTGTCCCGGCTTTGGATTTCATTATCTTTCAGTTCCCTCGGTGATAAGAACATAACAACTGCCCTATTTGCCTTTGATTTTCTGGATCTCCTTGGAGCTGAGGATCAGCATGCCGTTCTTGAAGTGGCCCACCTGACCTGAGGGGGCTGAGCCAGAACCAGAGCTCACCTTCTTCTTCTTGTCCCTGGTGGAGAAAGTAGCAGAGGCAGACACAGGTTTCAACTGCTGAGATGCAACCGAATGACTTAACAGAATGATGAATGTTCCTCAAAAGGAAATGTTTACAGATACATTCAGAAATGACATACTTTTGGTTCTTCTTCTTCTTTTTCTTCAAGTCCTACAGAGCAGGGACAGAATATGAATTTAATAACAAATTGTTTGATTACAGTTGTATGTTTTTCCATCAGTTAAAAAAGAAAAGTGGAACTACATACCTCCTAACCTCTACTGACCGTATAATATATGTAAAATCTGAACAAGCTGGTCATGAATTACTTGTGAGGCTGACTGAAAGTGCAAGTCTTACCGGCAGCACCTCCTCCTTTGCTTTCTGTTTCTTCTCTTTAATCTGCTGTTGCAGCACCTTATAGTTGACATAGTCCTTCTTAGGAGGCTAAATAAAAGATAATAAGCACTATAGGTCACTGAGTTGGCCACTCATCTATTAAAAAGCCTTGATTACAAAAGAGAACTTAGCGGTGCGGTGCTAATTAAATCTGTACAGGTCTTACTCTGGCTCCTAGCATGACCGCTCTGTCCTGTTCAAAGACACGCTGCTGCTCCTTCTTATAGCCTGTGATTCCAAACCGATGGACCTCCAGACGAGCCTGATGCAATCATACACAAATACAGTATGAGGCCATACATACTGTATCATAGTCAACTGCAGGTAAAATCTAATAATCACAGTCCCAATAATTATGTGGCAAGACACTAGAGAAGGCTGCCAGACTGAAAGTTTCTTGTTAAAGACTGCAGAATACATATGCAAATAAATGAGCCCCCAAAACAGAATCTGGTGCATCAACATGAATGTTGCTGCTATCCTCTAGCAGAACATACAGAGTAAACTGTGATAAAACCATCACCTTTTCCAAGTTGAGTTCTTCTAGCTGGTCATTTTGCTTCTTCTCGGTTATCTGAAGGGCCTTGAAGTGAGGACAGCACAGACCCAAAGGCAGCAAAGGCAAGAAGAGAAAAGTGATATGAATGGGTGGTGACAAGAAGAACACGAACAGGGAAGGCTGACTAGGAGTCACATAGTAACAGAGAGGAGATTAGATTTCAAAATATCAATGAGACAAGTTTCCTGGATGAAAACAATGCTGCTTCTGCACAAATGATCTGTGATAGTTCCCTGCAAGTTTCCAGGATGAAAAAAAATGCTGCTTTTGCACAAATGATCTGTGATAGTTCCCTGGTAGTAGTATCAAACAAAAAGAAGTCAGTATTTTTCATTAACCCTGTTGTTGGCACAGGGTTAATGAAAAATATGGACTTATAATATGGCACAGAGAGAGACAGATTTTAGACTAAACCAGAACATAACTTGTAAAAGACCCTTCTGTCATGGATACACATTTTCCAATAAGCTACACTCTGATCTTTACCTATCATCAGTCTATGCTTAACTTTTATAATTGCATAAACAAAGGAAACTTCAGTAACATCGACCTACAGGTATGTTGTCAGGTGCTGGTGTGTGCTTGGTCTTCAGTTTCTTTGTGGGGTCCTGAAATGTCACTACCTCCACCCGGTTCACCTGCTGGATGGTTGGACCTGGGTACGGATATGTCACATCAGAACAGAGAAATGAGTGGTGGAAGACTGGTGTGATTCCTGAAAGCAAACTGAGTCAGTGGAGGACATTAAAGGTCTCTGTGTTGTCACAATGCTACCTACCTGTTTGCTCAGTCTTTGGTTGTTGCTGTGCTATGTGGCCATCAGTGTCTCTGCAAACATCTTTGAATGCAGGGGACTCTTCTTCCTCACATCTTTTTCGTTTTATCTTCTTCTGAGACTTGAGCTTCAGTTTTGATGCCGCTCCATTGCCTTGATCAGTTAGCAACACTTGCATGAGTTCGTTATTTTGGCTGTGCTATTAGCATCCTTTCTCTTAACGACAATGAAATAACATTATATTATGAAATAGCATAGTATTATTATCTGAACTACTTTAATACATAACCTACTAACTTAGCGATGGGGTAAAGTTAACTTAAAGCATAGCTAACTGTCCAGTTGTTTTGGCTACGTTAGCTAACTAGTTAGCTAACATCACTTACCAAAGTCATAAAGCTTATCCAAAACTTGCTCAAGAAACAGACAATCTTCATCTTCCTCTCCGTTTGTCCTTGAGTTCATTGTAAGCTAGTGGTACAAGTAGGTTAACAAAAACGAAGCAAAACAAGCTACTGTTTTGTCAGGACTCATTCAACTCTACCGGCAGTTCACCGTGAATGACAACAAACAGTGAAAACACATGGGACACACGGGTCGAGTTGATCCCTTCTGGCTCCCGTAGTGAAAAATAACAGAAATGGCCGCTCGTACGCTCAAGTTTTTCGTCTGACGTTATCGAATACAAGTGTCATAAAAATAAAAGAGGCGGCACTGTACGAATATCTGTACACATTTAAGTTACTTGGATGCAGCATTTTTGTGTTTGGAAGGTGACAAAGTATGCCATCCAAAACAATTTATTCGGTATGTATGCTTTTGTTACAGGACTAAGCTAATTTAGCTCTCTGCTGTAGCTCAGTGCCCACAATTTGACATTTCATTCAAACAGGTGAATGCCATATTCATACTTATTTTGCTACAACGCATCTGAACTGTTCTGACTTGTGTTTGATATGGATAATAATCTATGCACATTACATTAGTTTAACTGTTTATGTAGCGTCAGTTTTTCCTTGATAATGTTGTTTACGTTAACATAGCTAACTGTCTCCATTGTACATTTTGGGAATACGGATAACTTCATTCCGTTTTCTATTATTGGCAGACTGTTGGTATATTTTCAGGTTTGTTCTGCAAATGTGCGGAATTTGCTACCAGTAAATTTATGTTTGTGGGTCACATCTTTAAATAACTGCCCGATGCCCTGCTTTTTACCCTACATCAGTGTTTTACAATACTGGTCCTCCAGCAGCACTAGCACTCTCCTAGTTGTGCAAAACAGGTGCCACTGGGCTGGAGTCAAAGTCCTTGTCCTTTTCACAATACTTGGCAGTAAAGTTTGTACTCCTGCTTAGTTTGGAATCCTGCTATACTGTCATGGAAATTAACTTTTCTTATGTTGTCAAAGCAAAGAAGGGCGTTTTTGTTTGTACAGCACCTGAAGCAAACCCAGTGTGTTAGAGCATGAAGGTGTTGTATTTAAATGTACTCCTGGGGTGTTTCTGCTTTACTGAATTAGTTTTTAACCATTTTATAGTACTTTATACCTCACTGTGCTTCGGAGGGAAATGTGAAACTTCAAAGTGAGCTTTAATCAGTTGCTATGTTTACAAAACGTATGGATAAAACTACCCAACGTTATATAAAATAGTTAAAATTAGTATGGCTTCAACTAACTGCTGGTTATTTTTGATTAATTGATTAGTTATTCGGTGAAACTGAGGTAGTGAATTGTTGACATAATTTCCTAGAGCCAAATTTGATGTTGTAATAGTTTTCTGTGTGCTCACCCAGTAGTTCACAACCCAACAGTATTCAGTTTACAACAGTGTAAAGCTAGATAAAGTGGTAAATACTTGCACTGGAAAAAAGTTTTGTCAATTTTGTTGATGCTGATGTTTTTCTGTTGATCATCTGATAAAATTAGCTGCACCTCCAAAAGGTACAAATTGATACTGTTGTGCTTTTAAAGGTAAGAGTTTGAATGCTTGATTTGATTTTGAACCTTCACTTGAGTATCTTTACTGTATTTTAGTATTCCTTTTTTTTCATTATTGTTTTGTTCCTATCTAAATACCACAGAAAGGCTCATTTTGTGAGGTGTGATTTGTCAGTAACACATCACTTGTCAATATCTGGTCACCCCATAATGCTTATTTCTTCTGAGGTAAAAATCTCTAAAGCCACAGAACTTGGTCTAGCACCAGGCTGGATCAGATCTAGCACCAGCACTCTCACCTTTCAGTGAAAGTGTGGAACATATCGCAACCAATTATGAGTTTATGTAACTGCTTGGTACTGTGAATTTGGCAGTAAAAATGTATGTTTAAATGTTTCATGGCTACAGTGTATTTTTAACATAGTGTGATGTTTTTCTTTCTTCAGCATAGAGACCCTATGCTGAAGAAAAGAGATGACTTTGAGGACATTTTGGAGGAGAGGAGGAACTCCAGTGACCTGAGATACGCTCTCAGATGTTATACTCCTGTTCTTTACAAAGGAGTGCCTCCCATTAAAGCCAGCATGTTAAAGAGTATGGTGCTTCAGTCTGGCCAGATACGCTACATCATCAGTCAGGTAAATCAGAGGTTTTGTTACAGGACTTTTCCATCTTGATTTGGACACTCAGTGATTAGACTGCTAAATCATGATTTGCCCCAAATCACATACAGTATATAGGAAGTTACAGGGTAATACTATATCTTGAACTGTCTAGGTTTCCAAAGAGATGGGCAGGGCTAATGATGACATTTTGGAGGAGGCGTCAGCCATCTTGGACGAGATGGCTCAACGCCTGCAGCTTAGCACCGTTCGCTTCTTCGTCTTCACACTCAGCAAAGTCTTTAAAATCTTGTTCAGGAACATCTGTGTCAATGAAGAGGGCATTCAGAGAGTGAGTATGCACACTGACCAGACCATAAGGCCAAAATGTCTGTGAAAAGGTTAAAAATTGTGGAAGTACATGATGTCCGACTTGCACACATACACACACTCATAGTTTTTCTTTGCTTTGTTGTTAGCTCCAACAGGCCATTCAGGAGCATCCTGTTGTTCTCTTACCCAGTCACCGCAGTTACATGGACTTCCTGCTGGTGTCGTACATCATGTACACCTACGATCTGGCACTACCTGTCATTGCTGCTGGCATGGGTAAGCTTTGGAAAGAACAGGAGGGTATACGCTGGGTTATCAGTTTATTAGGTACATGTTAAATAAATAGTAAACTTTTAATGTGTGGGTTTGTTGGCTCAGTGTCGGAGAAGTGTACATTTTGTTGAAGATGTAGACTGCGTTATACTAAAAGGTGTTTAATTTTTGGTCCGCCCCAATCTTGTATGTCACTGCAGACTTCATTGGGATGAAGTTTATTGGGGAGATGCTACGGATGTCTGGAGCGTTCTTCCTTCGGAGGTCATTTGGTGGAGACAAACTGTATTGGGCTGTATTCTCAGAGTATGTCAAGACTATGGTCAAGGTGAGGATACCTTTCTGTCATTAGGGAGAGATGGTGGCATTTGTTTTTTTTGAAAGCCCTGTTCCATATTTGGTGCACAGCGCCCAGTGATAGAGGGTGAACATAATCCATACAACGTCTGTGACATAAGTAATTATTTCTGTAAGATGCAGATCTTTGTGAGAGAATTAACATTCGTGTATTTTTTAACTCCAGAATGGAGTTGCACCAGTTGAATTTTTCCTGGAGGGAACCCGAAGCAGAACGTGCAAGTCTTTGACTCCAAAATTAGGTGAGGAACAAGTTCTTAGCAGAAGTCCGATTTTTGATGAGCCCCAGATGAGATGCTGTGATTTTGTTTTTCTGTTTTTTTTTTTTTTTTCTCAGTTTCTTATTAAAGCATACAGTGTATATCGAGGGTCTAAGAACTGAGGCTGTTCCATGCTGTACAGATTATCTTTTTTTCCTCCTTGGGGCAGATTTGTGATGTGTGATATTAGGCTACAATAACAAAATTGACAATACAACAAAAACGTGAAAAAGGTTTTTCAACATGATTCTACAAATGTTCCAGGTTTCTGTAGTGCAACCCATTTTCACTGTGACCATTCCTTTTTTGACAGTCCTCCTCATTTTTTTCTTGTCTTTCAGGTCTGTTGAATATAGTGATGGATCCATTCCTCAAAGGGGAGGTGTTTGATATTAGCTTGGTCCCTATCAGTATCAGCTATGAGAGGATCTTAGAGGAACCACTCTATGCCAGAGAACTGCTGGGTGTCCCCAAACCCAAAGAGTCCACTTCAGTGAGTCACTTCAACACCTGGCCTGTGTATATAGAAATAAATAAACTGCTGCTATTTGTGGTCGTGTATAGTAAAAGCTGTAAAAATGTAGAAGTTATATTTTGCAGCCTGAAAAAAGCATGCATGTACTTACTAAAGTCTGCTCTGCTCCTCTTGTTCACTCTTCTTTGTAGGGCCTGTTTAAAGCCAGAAAAGTCCTCAATGAAGACTATGGCAGTATCCACGTGTACTTTGGTCAGCCTGTGTCACTCAGAAGTATAGCTGAGGGAAGAGTTAACCGCTGCCAGTTCAACCTGATACCAAGGTAAACTATGCAAACGCTGGGGACTATACAACGCTGCTTTTCTACTGCAGGATCTTACCTTTACCTGGAGCCTCCCACAACCTGAAACTGTTGGGCAAAGGTGATTTATTTCTGCTTTGTTTTCCACTTTATTTACAAACCTGGCAGGATCAGTTGTATGTCATTGAAAAGGCAGCACAGTGGGACTGGTGTCATCATGTGCCCATTTTGTGGTCCGTATTGTTCTTCATTATAAAAGTAGTCCTCCTACATGTACACACAGAAGAGAAGTGAAAATCAGAAAGTACAATTTAAGCCCCTGTAGTGTAAAAGGGGCACAAAATCAGCACTAAGACAGTTGCAGTCTCATGCATACACTCTCCAGACCATACAGTAGGTATGGGTCTCAGCTAACTGAAATAATTGACACTACTGTACATTATGAGTTGTGTATTGGGAGTCTGACTATGTTAATCCACACTTAAAGGTCAGCGTTCATGTAACATTTCCAAACTAAATGTTTGTGTAGCTGTTTGAAAAGTCGCTCCCCAGTGTGTTCAGTTTTCACATTTCCAGAATGTCTTTGATCAGTTTACATCTTGACTTAATGCACTGTTTCTGCAGAGCAGTACTCTCGTGGGGATTTATCAAACCCAAGTTAAACACTGTACAGTGTGCACGTCTGGTGGATTATCCAGCTGTGAACATGGATTAACTGTAAACTTTCCATTTCCAGACACATCCCCAGGAAGCCCAGTGAGGAGATCCACAACTTTGTCAATGACTCTGCCTACAGGCTGGTACGGGCGCAAGAGGAGAACATGGTCCTGAAGCCGTGGGCCCTACTGGCCTCTCTGCTGCTCCAGAACCACCACCAGGACCAGAAGATGGAGCAGACACAAGGGATTGCACTGGACAAGCTGACTGAACAGGCTCTGTGGCTCAGGGATGTTTCCCGACAGTACGGAGCTTTCCTCCTCTGGCCTGGTACAGTATGAGCCCAGTCCTCCCTGTTAACAGGCAGATTCAGTGCTGTCACAGTGAGACTGAAGACTCTGTGTGCTCCACTGTGCTGACTAACAAGTGGCTTCTGTTAAAATCAGATGCTGTATTTGAGCAAGAGAATTGTGCTGGGACAAGGCATTTATTGAATAGCCAAACTATTAATAAGCTATACTGTGCAACACGCTACTACAGGTGTGTACCATAAGAGTCCATTTTGAGACAATATTACTGGAAATGAAATGTTTATAGAGAATTACTTAATTACAAAAATGTAAACAGTTTTATATTAGTTTTATACTTTAGACTTAGAATATTTTATCACTTATAAATACAGTCAAGAGACTAAGATGCATCTATGTAGCGTTTAGAAGTGTAGACATAAGATGGTTGTTGATGGCTTCCTTGTCTGTATGAAGTCATAGTTCCATCTGTTTGTAGACTGTTTTGTGAACTCAAGAACCAAAAAGGTGCAAGCTTAAACATAAATCCACAAGTCCTTTATGTGAAGTAGATGATGTACTGTAATTAGATTTAAATAATGGTCTGCACAGATTTGCATACTGAATTAGTGTGAGACTACATGTCGCTGTCATTGAATGGTTCGGCAGTGTTGGTACCTTTTTGTTTTTCACACAACTGACAGTCTTGTGCGGCGGCAGGTCCATTAACTGCTCTCTCCCTTTCATCTTTGTCTCGTCCTCATCAGTTCTGTCTATTCTGACTTTTATTTTCTCCTTCAGACCACATGCCTCCATCAGAAATAGTCTCCTCCAGTCTTTCTCTGCATCAAGGCCTAGTGAGGATCTCTGAGGGAAGAGTCCACCTGGCGTTGGAACAAGGTTGGATTTTTCTGCCTTGATTTGTGTATATATGTTTCTGTATCCCTTTTCATTCCTTGTAATATCAGCACTGTCCTGCAAAGTTCAGTAAGGATACAGTTTAGACATCCAGTTGTCTCTCAGATTTACTTACAGTAGAGTAGAACCAGTACAAGGACAACATTTCATTGTGACACTGATAAAGTTGAGGACAGTGTCCTTGAAAAGGGAACATACTGTAGCTGTGTGAAGAAAGTGTTCAGCAACAAGTGAGACAAAGATGATTGTGTGATTGTACATCTTGTCTTGAAGCAGGAAGAAAAGCAGGGCCAGGGGAGCCTCAAGGCGCTGTCACCCCAGAGGAGGAGCTCTGGAGTCAGGCAGTCATCGTACTCTCCTGTGCCTCCTACAGGAACCAGGCTATGCACATCTTCCTCCGGCCAGCGCTGCTAGCCTCCGCCATCCACGCTGCCACCTCCAACAAAAAACGTACGACTGACACCGGTTTGCCTGTTTACATGTGCTGCTCTCTTCTTGCTGAATCATTATAATAAACTAATTAACATTACAGGTGATTAAGTAAAGAGAGAAAAACACAAACTGTGTAATTTAGCAGTTTTATTTTAACATCACTTTCTGGAATTTATCAATTTGACAGAAGAATGTGCTTGGATAAATATAATTTGAACTCTGTGTGTAACAGAGAATGGGATGAATACCTTTCATAGCCACTGTGCAGTATGTGGAGTTTTAGTGTAAATATGTGAAACTCTTAACTTTGACAAAGGAGTTCAGCCAGTTCAACTTCAGAAGAGAAAGGCAAAAAAAAACTCTTTTCAGCTTTTTCATGGACTTTTGTGCCAGTAAACAAACTTACACAGATAGTGTTGATACTAAATATGGAAAGTACATGTTTTCATGTCATTGTGTGTTTTCCAGAGGAGGTCTTCAACACTTTCAGCTTCCTGAGAAACATGTTCTCCAATGAGTTCATCCTCTGTCCAGGCGCTACAGTGCAGGTGAGGAACATCAATTATAAATAAATGTTTAAATGTAGGAAATTTTATTCTTTACTCTTGTTACGTGCCTTGTAGGACTTTGAGGAGGCCTGTTACCTGCTAATGAAGACCGGAGCGCTGCAGGCCAGCCAGCAGGAGCTTGTGGTGACAGAGAAAGGGCACAGAACACTGGCCTTTCTCACCAGTATGCTTGACCCATTCTTACAAGGATACCAGGTGTGTGAGACAAACGCAGTGTGGTTTAGAAAACTACTCAGGTGGGTCACATTTTCTCTACAGATGGTAGTGTGCACATCCACTCCAGTAGTTAGGCCCTTCCATGACGACTGTTGAGGGTGAATTTTTATATAACTCACCTGTTTAAATTATATTCAGGCTTCATTTAATTAAGGACATGGTAATTTTTGAGTGACAATTTACATCAAATATTAAGTTTCAGTGAGTAGGATATGATTCTGCAAGTCATGCAGTGTGCAATAGCAAGCTGTTTGTATCATGTTATGAAAGCTCAGTATAGTTATGTTCTTACTTGGACTTAAATTCAGTTCCAGGCAGCATTCAGCATTTCTTTAGGCACATAGATTTATACAGTATATGTACACATGCATTATTTGCACAAATTATAATATGTACAAATGTCAAACATTTGAAATCAGTGCTTGTTTTTAAATGGATCTTGCAGCACAGAACAGTTGGGGTGTGTTACACTATAGATGTCCTCTAGAGGTCGCTGTTAACACATCAGCAGTGTTAATAGCTGTGTGTGTGTGTGTGTGGGGGGTCCCAGGTGGTGTGCAGGTTCCTGTGTGAAGAGGCCACTGAGAATTTGACAGAAAAACAGTTTATTCCATCCATCCGGAAGTTCATCGTGAAACTTCTTCTATCAGGTTTCTTTCTCTAAGAGTTTATTTTTCTATTACTTCTGGCTGTGCTTTCACATTACCCTTCAACCAAACTGACTGAGAGTTGTATATGTATTATCCAGGTAGTCTAAGATACACCGAAGTGTTGTCGTTTGACCTCCAGAAGAACGCTCTGGCAGCTTTGCTAAGACTTGGAGCTGTACAGAAAATCAAAGGGTATGTTGGTTTTGAAAGTCCTTGTGTCTGTGCTTGGTTTGATTGGCTGAAGCAAGAAATACAAGCTAAAAATGTATTCTTCATATACCTTCTGTTCTTTAGACCATCAATTCAGATAGGAAAACTCAAAATAAGCATTAACTGGGCAAAAAAACGATGCGACAATAGCAAAAGACACTATGGCAAAACTGTTTTGGGAAAAAATAAAATTAGCTGAAAATCCACCAAGAAGCTGTAGTGCTAAGAATAACAACACTAATCCTTAGTCAATCCACTGAAAATGCTATTAAAATTTTTCATTGGAACTACTTTAGAACAAAGAACTCAGCTGTAGTTGTTTAGTTATCTTGAATGCTGACTTGTTTTGTGCTGAAAGTAACGTGCACTTCAATGCTTTTACTTCAGAGCAGAGCAGGAGACTTTAAAGGTGAACACGGTGATGGTGAACTCACTGGAAGACACTTTAGGTAAGAAGCACACAGCTGGAGCCTAAACACCAGCAGGGGTAAACAGTGTTTTGGTTATTGTCTGGCTTTTAAAACAAATCTCAAATTTGTGTGTTTGTCTAGGGGGAAAACTCCCCACTCAGAACGCCGTCATCGCTCGGCTATAATTTACCCACCCCATTTAGCCGAGGTGTTGAATTTTTTTCATGCATTGATGAACCGTGAAGATGTCTTGGTGCTTCTCTGCACTGTACGGTTCGATTTGGCCCGGCTTACCACAAAGGCAGTCCAGCCTGCTCTCTATGAGAGATGGAACAAACGCCATCTGGAGACAGCTCAACCCGTTTTACTTTCTTTTTCTTCAGACTCGGTGTTCTCATAACTTCTCCTTTCAAGATGCCCTTTTCTTTCTGAGGTTGTTCTATTAAAAAATGTTTTATATGCATACATAAAACTGGAGGATGAGTAAGGCCATTGAAGGCATATTGCTAAGCTTATTTGATTCATTCTGAATAACTGACCTTTTGCAGTTATGATCAGCTTGTAAAAGCTTTTGGATGTGCCAAATCCACTCAGGATAGTGGCAGTTCTCCATTAATGCATTGGGTATGTATCCTCTAACACTCAGCAGGGTTTTTCACTTTGTTATTTTCAGTCTGAGCTTCAGACTGTGTCTGTTACTGCTAGTCCCTTAGTCTTGTCTCTCTTATTGAGCACTTTAATGTGATGTGGGCCTATCTGTTAGCTCTTTTCCCCTTACATTTTCAGTTTTTGTACAACAAGAGTAGTTAAAATTGCTGGATAAGAAAATTTGAGTGGTTACATATCAGGTTTTGGTAAAATCTATATTCTTTTTGTACTGTGTGAACTAAAAAGTTTATATATGCGAGTTGAACTTGCCACATACACAAAGCCAGCTTCAAAAACAGCTGGTGCAAGGTGTCAGTGTTGGATTTAATCCACCCTGGTTCAAGTTTGTCGCCCAGCCATTACTCCAGACAAAGGACTACATTAATCTTTGTTTATATAGTGGAGATAATACTACAAGTCTAATGGCAGTGTTACACAGTCGCCACCCTCCTTACACTACCAGCTATACCAAAGGAATAAGTTTGTCATTTTTGTTCATTGTTTCCTTATGTTCTCAAGTCACATAGTTACATATATTGCAGTTTATAATCCAGCCTTCATTTATATTCAAAGAAATAGTACACACTTTGTATTGTTTTGTTACAAGGGAAGGAAAAATAAACTGAAACAGCAGTAACTGTGACACAGAGACTCAGAGGAACTATGCTGATTACACACAAGAAGCTTGAGAAGTGTCAGACCAACAGGTGATTTTCTTTTGTGTGTGTGAGACTCAGGATTACCCACTTAGCTGACATGTTCAAAAGGGAATCATTTTACAGCAGTGATGCCAGATTAAAACTAGATTGGTTTAAAGATCCTTATATTGAAGTTATTTATTTGAGTTATTCAGTAAATCCTGTTACCTTGAAATCACATCTCAGTGTCGCTACAGGCAGAGCTGCTTAGGGGGCAGAAAACGTCTAAACCTCAAAGTAGAGCACACAGGCTCCTCGATATGGTAATTTCAGACTGATCCCCCCCCCAAAAAAAATCTCTTTTGGCTGCAGGAACATTTCTAGGAACCGTAGACATTTTGAGATACTGAGAAAAGTTATTTTTGTCAAATTTTGTGTAAAAGGGAGACCTCGCTTTGGATTTTTATAGGCTGCACTATTTGTGCATGGGCCTCTAAACCAGCTAACTCTCGTGTTAAAAGGTTCCACTCTCTTCTCCTTTTGAAAAACTATATTGGTAGTAGTTTCTCACACCGGTGTTCTGGTCTGGTGGAAAAGACGGGGCATCATCTGATTTTTCACAGACCAAATGCTCATCTGAACAGTTGCTAATGATGGAAGAAATCTAATGCTTCTGCTTTTACAGTAAATAATCACTGTACCAAAATACCAAAGACATATTTGAGGTAATTTAGAAACAGTCTCTTTACTACACAGTTTGGCCACATTTATTCTTAGCAACTTTATTTTCAAGTGAAAATTAAATTAAACGTTCAGCTCAAATGCATCTTTGATACAGTTCTTCCAAAAGTTAATGAGCGTTTCTAACATATCTAAGTTATTTTTAGCAGTATTGACCTAAGTTTTCATTAGAATGTCTTTAGTGTACCTGGCTCCTCTCTGAACATCGAGCCAGGTTGTTTAATGTGTACTAATGTTTGTTTTATTTTTTTACTAGCCATGCTAACCTGCTGAAGATATAAATGTTCACACATTAATATAAAATACCACCACTGTCTTTTGTTAATCACATCCACCAGAAGCTAAACTTTTGCTCTTTAAACACTTGCTCTTAGGCTTCACTCACTAAGGATGATTCAACCGATAACAAAGCAGTTATGCATTAAAGAAACGGTTGTAGAACAACAGTCTGGGTGTCAACGTCATTCAAAG
>NW_018128044.1:809169-811437 GCF_001952655.1 Monopterus albus
ATGATGCCCAAGTTCTGACTCTGTCCTTGTTTGTGTGTGCATTCTTGCATAAAACAATGTTTAAGTGTGTACTGTATGTGTTGGGTGAGGCCTTTTTAGTAATGAATGTAGAGGCTGATGCATGTTAATAAAGTGTTTTGAAATACAAATCATAGCCCAGATTGTCTTTTTTTTTATAGATAAACTACAGTGAGGACTGGACAGTCACACTGTGGAAAATTCATCAGACAGACTTTTGGCTCTGTTTTGGTCTTCACCAGTTGTTGGAGGAGTTGCTGGTTCTTCTTCTGGTTCTGATAAATACTCCATTATGTTCACCTGGTTCATTTGTTCGGGGCTGGTAGTACATTTATGGCATGTACCCAAATCTAGGCCCAGTCTGTGCCCCTCAGGTATCACACACTACAGTGTCCTGAGATGACCTTTGTTGTGATTTGACCCTATACAAATTGAACTGAATTGTGGCCTGGATGGGAAACAAAGCCGTGGCTTCGGATTAAACCCCCTTTTAAATTGTGTAATGAGCAAAGCATTTGGTACAGATGGTTCTAGGACTTTTTTCAAACATTGCTGGTGGCCTTTTAGGAAAACTGATGACCAGAATGTATGCTAAATTATGAGAGGTTCAAACGGGAGTCTGTACAGACCCAGACCTTTAAGATTTTCCGCACATTTTCTTATTAAATAAGGTTATTAAAATGCAGGTTTAATTAAAGATTGTGAAATGTTTTTTGTTTCCGGAAAGACCTACAATATTTCAGCCAATTAAAACTCTGGAATATCAGAGTGGGGGAGGGGCTGGATTCAGTTTGAGTACAGCTTCTTGTGTAACACGGAATCCATAGGGTTTTGGAAATATTTTGATTTTGTGGTTAAAATAATGTGGCAGCTATTAAGTTAGACAGTGAACATGTTAAAGCAACTATCTAAGTCGGATATTTAAAGAAACCACGACATGAAGAGGGAGAAGTGCGCTAATCAAGCGAGGTTTTGCTAGCTAACGTTAGCTAAACCAACAGAGGGATGTTTTCAGCAACAAACTGGATTCAAACGCGGTCTTTAATGACCAACACTTGTCTGAAACTTAGTTGTCACTGGAACATGAACTGAAATATTAATTGGATTAACATCTCCATGTTTAACTCAGAGCCACAAGCCTGGCCTTGCTGACAGCGTGTTCCCACAAACCGTCCAAGGTAAGAGAAATACTCTCCTTCACCCTTGATGCTCCGCCGAATGCCAGTAAATTGTGGTTAATAATCATAAATATTAAAGTGCACGGAAGTCTTACGATTGTTGTCAAGATGTGTTAATGGAGTTTGTCTGCTTACACAAACTGTTAGCTTTACATTTAGTTGCCTGTTTGTAATAAGGTGCTTGGTGGTAGGATTTTTTTTTTAGATCTGGTTGGTTTTCTTTGGCTTTATTGTTTAGGTCATCTCACTTTTTTTTTTTAACTCTAAAGTACATATGGACATTAAAGTCTAAGTGTGTTCATTATCTGCTAGTAATGCCGACGAAAAAGAAGTATTTGGGGTTTGTTGTTTTGATGTTTTTTTCACATCTTCTACATCATAACGGATAAAATGGAGGATTTGGAAGTAAGCGAAAAAACCTGATCTTCGAGGGAATCAAGGAGTCAGCTGGAGAAAGTTGGACGGAAGCGGAATGTAAGGTGAAGGACATATTAAAGGAGAAACTGCAAATTCATCAAGAAATTGAGATGGAGCGGGCTCACAGAGTCGGGAAACCTTCTGATCGGGGACCGAGGGCGGTGATGGTAAAGTTGATGAAAGAGAAGGATAAAGCACACATACTGCAACAAGCAAAGAAGCTTAAAGGATCTAATATTTATATAAATGAAGATTACACCGAGTCTGTGAGGAAGAGAAGAAGGGAGTTGATGCCGATGTTAAGGGAGGCCAGGGCGAGGGGAGACATCGCGTTCAATGACAGACTAGTGACCAGACCTCAGAACCAGAATCCAGGACCCATGACCAGCACGCCGAGGACCAGTATGCCGAGACAAGGAGAGTATGAAGGGGTCGCTGGACCCTCAGCTGTATGAAGAAACAGGCAGGTATATTGATATCTGCGAGGGCAGATGAGCGTTGGAACCAACAATTAGCAGGAACCAACAACAAGTATGACCCACGTACGGATTTAGGCAAGTGATTTGCTACAGACGTTAATAGTTTTTGAGGGACTGGATCTCGAATTGAACACAATTGGAGACACTGAACAACATTATCATGAATCGGACGATGA
>NW_018128044.1:812991-885713 GCF_001952655.1 Monopterus albus
TAACAGATTAGATACATTTATTGACAAACATAAAATCCTCTCTGATTGCCAATACGGTTTTAGGTCGAACCGATCGACATCTTTGGCCATTACCGACCTGATGGAGGACATTACAAGTGCTATGGATGAGAAGAAATATACGATGGGGATATTTATTGACCTAAAAAAAGCATTTGACACAATCAATCATGAATTATTAATGGACAAGTTAAAAAAATATGGGATCAGAGGAATGGTTCTGAAATGGATTAAAAATTGTTTTACACAGAGTCGTCAATTTGTGAAGTTGGGTGAATACCAATCGAGTGAGCTGAGTGCCTCAGGGTTCTGTTTTGGGACCTAAATTATTTATATTATACATTAACGATATATGCAAGGTTTCTGATTTAGTGAAAGTGGTTTTGTTTGCTGATGACACTACCATATGGGCATCGGGTGAAAACCTACAGCAACTCTCTGGACGGGTTTCACAGGAACTTGAGAAGATAAAGAAATGGTGTGATAGTAATATACTATCTCTGAATTTGGATAAAACTAAATTTATGGTATTTGGGAATCATAGACTAGATAATGAACTTCAATTGAAAATTGGGGGAGCTAAAGATTGTGTATTTCCATAAGTGGGGTAAAACTATGGAATAATTTAAGCGCGGACATAAAAAATAGTAATAGAATTGACAAGTTTAAACATAAATATAAAGGTATGTGTCAATCAAGATATAAGCAAGAACAGGCTTAATGATTAATTAGATGGAACATTGTGGGTGTGGTGTATGAATGTTAATACTCTGTAATAATTCTTTAATATATTACTTGTGTGGTGTAGAACAAAATTATCTATGTAGAGACACTGCTTGCAAACCAATGATGGTAAGATGATGTCAGGGGGTAGGACTGGATAAGTCTGACTTCTTCCTACTCCATTCAAGCATGTACTAGGTATAAGCAAATTGATATATGTACAACCAAAAAAAGATTTTGTATTTCCATAAGTGGGGTAAATCTATGGAGTAATTTAAGTGTGGACATAAAAAATAGTAATAGAATTGATGAGTTTAAACATAAATATAAAGGTATGTGTCAATCAAGATATATGCAAGAACAGGCTTAATGATTAATTAGATGGAACATTGTGGGTGTGGTGTATGATTGTTAACACTCTCTAATAATTCTTTAATATCTTCTACACCACACAAGTAATATAAGTATTTAAGAATGTAATTATGTACGAATGTTAAAACTGTTATAATTTTTTTAGTATATTACTTGTGTGGTGTAGAAGAGAATTATTTATGTAGAGATACTGCTTGCAAACCAATGATGGTAAGATGATGTCATGGGGTAGGGCTGGATAAGTCTGACTTCTTCCTACTCCATTCAAGCATGTACTAGGTATAAGCAAATTGATATTGGATTAGCATTTGTTGGATATGTGTAAAATTATGTGTGTTGACATATCTTTACATGCTTGAAAGAATCAATCAATCAATCAATCAATCAATGTCGTCTTTGTAGATTTGGAATGGCGCCGTGGTCCTGGTAACTGGAGTATCCTCTTCCAAGTGTGCAAGCCCTTTTTATTTCAGGGAAAGTTGCTGTGGTTTTTATGCTCAAATAATCATCCACACCATTGTGTGCAAAATATTTGCAAAAATATATAGGCTATATTTGGGGTTTGCGAGTATTTCTCATCCAGATCGTCTGTGAATGGGCGGATTTACGCAGTATGGCAGTGGCAGCTCATCTTCACCTGAGTTAAAAGTCACATTAATGCGCAAGCAAACGCAACAGCAGATTTCTTTTGCAGCAACTCGGGGACAAACATATTGAGGATGAGTAAAGTTTAATATGACCTACTTTGCTGCTGGTGGCTACAGGTTGTTGGAGGTTGGATAAAGTCCTGAATCCCCTAACCTTTAAAAGGTTTTTCTAGAAAAGGATTGAAAGGCTGTATGCTGTTGGAAAAGGGATGCTTCTGTCACTTCTTAGGTCCTTAGGTGTAAAATTCTTAATCCTCTGTTTAAGTCAGTTTTCCACAGTGTGTTTCACATACTGTATATTTAATGGTTACTGCATTACAGTAATCTTATTTCTTCCCGCTCACTTTAATGATTTTTATAAGTATTAAAGTTTTGAGTATTTCACATGAAAGGCAGGAATGTGAGAGAAATCTGGGCCTATGTCAAATTTTGTGTATCAAAAATATGATTTTTGCTTTTTAATTTCCATTTAACTACTCAGATTATTTTGGGACTCCTTGAAGTACACTTTCGATCATGTTTATAGCTGTGATCCCAAATTAAATTGCTTAATAAATAAACATTCACCTAAAGCTTATCTAGTGCTATCTGGCAGTGCAGGGAAGGAGCACTACATACCACCAACCTCTAGGTGTCAGTCTTGCCTCTCAGTGAGCCCTTAGTTCACAGCAGGTTGTCCACGTAGACACAAACTCTCTCACACACAATCACAGCATAATTTTTCATCTTGTTTTGTGGCTCTGCTGCTGAGTAAGAGACTGCTGTCAGAAATCCACCACTTTCCATCCATATTGCCCTTTCTCTCACACTCACTCAGTCTCTGACAAATTATGGGTTCATCTAAAGTTGCCACACCAAACTGCTTGTACACACACACTCCAGTCCATCCATCTCTGCTCCTGCTTTCTCTTTCTCTCCATCCGTACTCATCTCCCTGGTGGTGGTGTATTACAGTGTCAGTCACAGCTGTATCAGCACTTTATCTGCTACATTATGACAAGCTGTATTGAGGGGGGCTATATACACACATAAAGAAGGGCAACACCCTAATATACTGCTTTCTGACCTGTGGCAGCCATTGGGGAAACAAAAGCAGCAGACTGCTAGTGTTTTATGAGCAGAAGTGCAGAATGTTTAGTTTATTTTGGCTTGTGTTGTTCTATGCTTTCTGTGAGCACGTATGGGTGTGACTGAGTGTACACTATTGTGCCCAGAGGGGCTCGTGGAGGTCTATATGTAGGGAATTGATTAAAAGAAAAAGGGACCCTGGTGTATAATGTTTCAGCAGTTAACCTTAGGTAATGCTAGATTGATGGAATCAGCTCATTTGCTCCAGTTGATCCTGTTTATCAATTGCTGCGCCGGAGGCTGGGATATTTACATAGAGCGAGGTAGCAGTACTCAAAGTGAAATCTGGAGATGGCCAGGGATCCCTGAGGAGAGTCCAGGAGACCCCAATTAAAGGTGTTCTCAATCAGACAGATATAGACCTGTCTGAGCCACAGTGCTGCAGGATTCTCATCATGAAAAACATTTCTGCTCCAAGTATTCTCCTCTCAAACCACTCATCTCATTCTTTATTGACAAGTTAGAGGAGGAAAAAGGCACTGTGAGTGCCTCCGTATCTTGGTCAGTAAAACTCCTCAAACCTCAGGAACTGAAATCAAATATCACCCATAAATCACACAAGAATTCAACAGTGAGTTCCAGCAGTTAGAGGTAAATTACACTTTACAGCCTAAAATACCTTTAAGATGTCCCAGGTGAGAACATTTGAAGAAAAAGTGACTCACACAGCACAGATCTCTTTAATGGTTTCCCTCAGATGTACTGGAAACTGAAGTCCCCTTATCATTAAGTGCTCCAGTCCCCAGTGTAACCACTAGTTATTTAAGGCTGAGACATGATAGGGCAATGGGGACAATTTGCTTCCTCAGAGTAGTGCAAAACTGTTATATAATGGACATTTTTACAGGGAAAATAATCAGCTATCACCTCTGCATGTTGTTGTTATTGTAGAAGTGAAGAATGATGCATGAGAGTTGTCTCTTAGTGGTAGAATCTAACTAAGTATTTATTTTAACTTAAGGATTTGCATACTTCACCATCACAGTGCAGTAACAAAGATTTTTCATAATGTCTGAAAAAGTGAAAATGGGAGAGGGACTCATAGCTACACTTCCCCCCTCCACAACCACTGTGCAGCCTACAGTCCTTTTGTTGTTATTCCAGCTTCTCTGCTCTGTGTTGTCAAAGCACGGTCTGTAAATTAGTGGCTGCCAGAGTGAAGAGGTGGCGTATTTAGCACAGAGGGTGGGACAAAGAAAGAGCGAAAACCTAGGGTTAACATCTGGATGTGTTAGCATCTAAAGCTAACATTTGTTGTGAATTTTACCTTTATGATGAATTAACGTTATTTTAATTTGGGAGTAATTTGAGCTTTGTTTAAAGTTAGTGCTGTGTGTCACATTACCAGTAACCAGAGCATTCTACTGGACTGACACATTTACTGGTTAGTCAGCTAACTTTAGCTTCAGACTGGGAGCTGTATTTTGTACATCTTGTTGCAATTAGGCGTCTGTCGTTTATGCTGTTGTTAGGAAACAAAATATGATGGGACAAGCAAAGAGAGGTCCGGAGCAGCTTATGGTGTCAGTTTGTTTTGAATCTCTCTAGACCCTCTAGGCTGAAAAGACATTAGGTAGAGTAACTTTTAACTAAAACTTCAAACAGGAAACAAATGGGTATTCACATATTTATGCACAGGCCCATTGTGTGTTTGGAACAGGAGGGTGTTTATATGGTGGCTGTACGGTAATGGTGTGACTATCATCACTGGACTTTTAACAGCTTGTACTTCACTACTTAAAACACCTAAATTATTAGTAGCATTAAAATACATCTGACAGCAACATCTGTGGTCATCTAATGCCGCTATTTACATATTGAATATAATCAGCATTTACCTTTCTGCCTGTCATTATCTCTGGTCACAAAGGAGACGCTGAGTGCAAACATTAAGTGATACAATTATTACAGAATTTATTTTCACTAGTTATTATTAATGTATTTTTGTCTTCCATCATGCATCAGAGATGTGCTCTTCTAAGATCAGTGTTTACCGCTGAATAAAAACGTGCATTTTTAGCTGTATTTGCATAATTTTACACACAAGGAATGAAATGTTGTCTGCTAATGTCTGCAATCAGCCAAAATTTGATTTTCCATTTTGAGCATTTGCTTTTAACTTTTACATTATTTCTCATGCTGGCTTTCATACACAGCACTCTTATGTACACAAATGTTCTTCTCTATATGTATATACTGTGCACACAATGGTGCACACACACATCTTCTGGCTGCCAGTTCTTGACAGCAAGATAAATAATAATTAATCTGATGGATGCTACAGTGTAGCAAAAGCTCAAGAAAGATTTAATAAAATACAATAGAATCTAATTGAAGTGGCATGAGTGTGTGTGTGCATGTTTTTAGTGGAACTTTCTTTGTAGTTTATTTTATTTTAATCAAGATTTTGGAACATAATTTTCTTGCACAGAACAGAGCATGGTAAATAGTTAATAATATAATAATAGTAACCACCTTTATTTGGCCAAGTATGTTACACACAAGGAATTTGTTTCCGGTACAGAACCGAGGCAGCCATCTGCGGCGCCAACTCAACCGGTGGCTCTAACCATCGGGGGGAACTTGGGGGTTCACTGTCTTGCCCAAGGACACTTAGACATGTGGACTGCAGGCACCATGTTTCGAACCTCCAACCCTCCGTTTGGGAGACGACTGCTCTACCCACTGAACCACAGTTGCCCCCCAGGGTTGTGTTCTGTGTTTGTGATGTTTCCCAAGTAATTTACTGAACACCAGAAACCCTGTGTTTACACTTGCTTTCTGTTCATATTGTTTGGAATAGGACGATGAAATTGATATGAGATACACACATCCACATCTCGTGATATTCTGGTTTCACTTTTGCATAGTGTTAACGTCTCGTCCGTCCTCAGTGTTTTCTCAGTCGTAAGGTGTGTGTGCTTCTTCCCCATTGTCCACTCATGTTGGTGGATCTTTAACTGTGGAGCTTGTCCAGTACTTGTAGGTTTCAGTCAGTTGTCATGTGTGTATTTGCTCTTACAGCACAACTAGTCATAAAAAGTATATGGGGATAGCTGGACACACTTGTATCAAATATCTTGTTGTATTTTCCAGTTTTCTTGTTTTGGCTCCATATCAGAGTACAACACGTTACCGCAGAGGGAGTAAAGTGATGGAGTGGCATCTCATCAATAGCGCCACATGATCTCTCTGAGCTTTATGTAATTCTCAGTCACTCCAGCTTTCATCTGGCTGCTGTCAGGCTCCTGCAGTGATGCTATTGCCAAGACCAGAGAGTTGAGAGATGACAAGTTTGCTTTTGTTCCTGTGGACTTAATCAGGTCTATCACTGTTTTTCTTATAAAACCGTGGAGATAAAAAAAAAGCATACAAAGTTTAATAATAATGTCAACTTTGCAGATATCTCTAACTTATTATAGAGGCTATGCACATCATGTCACAGGATGTGGAAGAACCAGAATCAGAATCTGCTTTATTGGCCAGGTGTGCCGAACACGCGAGGAATTTGACTCTGGTACATCGGCTCTCAGTGTGCATGTACATATCCCAATGCAAGGGGCAAGTAAACAGTAAACCAGCATAAGGCTGTGTAATATAACACAATAAGCAGTATAAACAGGTAGTAAACAAGGCAGAGTTTGAAAACTGTGGCCCACGGAAACTTAAGAACATATCTAAAATGGGGAAGAGCTGTTGTGTGATTGACTGTACAAACAGATTCAACAAGAGAGGAGAAGCAAATGGATTGCTGAAATTTGCAGAAACAGTTGGAATTCAGCAGCAGAAACATGGATTTGTGGTCACCGTTTTGTGTCTGGTATGTCAGACCTTTGGTTAAATCACTGTATTGACTACTCAGCTATTAAATATTTAGTATCTTTCATTTATTTTGAAGTATTACCAAGAGTCAGGGCTTTTGTATGCCTTCAGGCTGTGCTTTGTGTGCTTCCCTCGCATCGAAATCAGGTACATATAAATGTCAGGAAACCCGATTTCTGGCCACATGTTTGTCCATGGACCACTGGTTCTTTGGTAAGTTGTGAGGATCATTGTCAAGTCCAGCTGCCTTTTAATTTAAGCAGATCATCATCTGTTTTACTCCCATTTTTTGCAGTTTCCCCTACTGACTGCAGCCATGCTGCTTGGTCTGAGTGAGGGGGGCATGTTTCAGTGGTAAAGTGACAGCTATGCATAACCTCTGTGACTGATTTTTAGCTCTGTGAAACCTCCAACATGTGCAGTATGTCATGTTACGTGCGTCAAATCATCGGTGAATAGCTCGCTACCACTTTTATCCAGATGAAATATCTCAACAACTGTTGGATGGATTCCCATGCAGATATTTTTTCAGCTATCCATGGTCCCCAGAGGGACTGAATCCTGTTAACTTTGGTGATTCTTTGGGTTTAATCCAGTGCCACCTGCAGGTTTAACAAACCAATTAATTGCACCAATTCCATCCAGCAGATGGAATTGGTGCAAGCTTTGGTCCAGATATTCAGCCACATTTTACTGCCATACAGAGCTGCCACTGTGCCTTGCAACTCTTATTCTTGTAAATGAAAAGGAAAGAAAGAATCACCTAGCCAACATAGCCAGCTTCTGTCATCAGACTCTTTACAATATGGCTGTATTGTACAGTCCTATGAGACACTACTTGTGGAAGCAGGTCAGCGAGATTAGACTATTGAGAAAATAATCGTAAAATCAAGAAACTAAAGACTAAGCCTGTTTTTGCTTCACTGCCCTGGCAGTGGTACACAGGTATTTTATTTGAAGTATAAAGCTCACACCGTGAAACATGACCCACGCACAAAACCATTGCCAGACACAAGCATGCACACATACTCTCACATCAGCTGCAGCTGCTTTTATTGTGGGAGAAAGGGACTTGGTGAGAAGAGAGAAGTGGCCTGCAACGTGGCGTGCAGAGATGTAGGAAAAATGCATGAAAGACAAGACAAGTTGCTAATATATTCGCGTGATCTGCGGCCTGAGAAGTGGCACCACAGAAGGGAAAAAGACAGTAAGAGGAATAGAAGATGCTAATGCTCAAAGGGTGAAAGAGAGAGAAAGCACTCTGTGTGGAAATGAAAGAGTGAGGGGGTGCACTGGGCAAGGCTGACACTTTGTCAGCGGCAGAGCTAGTTGTCAGATGGGCTAATGCTGCCTCGGTTCAAGTCCCTCTTAAAGACGTCAGATCACACAGGCAGATTGCTCGTGGAGGATTTGAGGCAGACACCCGTTGGGGGAGCTGGGAAATTGCATTTGCTGCCTGCTACAAGATCCTGATAAGAGCAGATTTGTTTTAAGAACGCAATGACAGGGCAAGCTTATCACAAAGCTGCCTGCCCTCCCTACTGCAGGGGCGAGGGGAGGCTTCCTAACACTCCTGAAACCCTCAGAGAACACAAGGAGAAACTCACAAGAAAACCTTTTTTTATGGTGGAAACAAAAAGAACATGCTTGTCTGCAATGTTCTCCACCATAACAGTAACGTGTAGTTGCAGAAGAAGCACAAAACATCAGTATTGGAATTATTTCTTTGAATGTCAATATATGAGCCTCAGAAACTGTTGCTATCTCATGGATAAGAAGCCAGCCAGAGGTGTGAATCTCAGAAAATTGAGGGTGATCGTTGTTGCTGCCTGGAATAAAGCAAAACACAGTAGCACCTGAGTCCCTTTAACACTGACTGAGAACCTGAAAGTGAACTGATTTTAGCTGATGGATGTTTTATCAGGTCTATACAAAGCTAATATTTTGGGGTTTCTTGACGCGATGCTTCTCAGGAGTTGCAGTTAACATTTCTTCTTCAGTTTGTGTGTATAGAGGCTTTAGCATCCGACTTTTTTTAGATTAAAGTTTTCTCATGGAGTGTTGATCTTTTCTTCTGAGGCTTCAGTCCCGTCCTCGGGGCGCTACAGCTGTCCAGACACTTAGCATTGTCTGTGTAGAACAAGAATGTGACTTTCTAGCATAATTGAGTTCGTAGATACTGAGAGTAAAGAAAAGGGTTAAAAAAAAAGACATAAAATTGCATGGAACATGAAAACGATTACTAAAAATCTTAATATTTGGTTTAGCCAGTGTGTCATCATGAATGCCTCACAATCTGAACATCAGAATAGGCCTAATTGTGCACATGTGTTTGTGTAGAAGTTGTTTTGAGATATTAATGTGTCTGGTATTTCAGTGACTTGACTGTGATCTCCCTGCTGGATTTTTGTTTTTAGTGGGTTGTTGTTGAGTGATTGGTTCTGGAGTGAAGACAAGCTGATGATCGGCAAAGTTGACAGAGCGCTAGTGGAGGTGTGTGTGTGTGTGTGTGTGTGTGTGTGTGTAAATGTATGTATGACCTCCAGACAGTTATCAGAACTGCCTGTTATTCCATGAAGCTCAGAGATGAAGAGTAGAACGAGTTACTTTTTCTATGTAAAGTTGGACAATTCAGATCCAGTTTCTCACAGAGACAGAAACATAACAAAAAGACACCAAATGAGATTTTTATTAATCATTTCTGCAAGAAAAGTGTAGCTCAAGGATAGGATTTGTCTTGTCATTAATTACGAGTGCTGATTTTATTATGTCAGTGTTTAAATTAGCATGGCACCTACAGAACAAAGATCTTGTCCACACCTTGCTAGTATTCAAGCTAGCTCTCTGGACATTTTGAGCTGTTGAATTTAAAGTATGACACCGGCTAGCTGCAAACCAGCTAAAAGTAAAAATGGCTCAGATTAATTAGAGCCCTAATGTCACCTAGCTACGTATATCACCGCCCACATCCCCCACCATCCCTACACATCCACAGGACCAAGAAAACGGATATCACTGCTTTTTAAGTGATAGTTTTCAATGTGTGGAGCACATTAAAGGAATACTCTTCTAATAGTGTTCTGATTGGTTCCACAGCAAATTGTCAAACATGAGTTATTCTCCCAGAGGTATATACATCTATCATCTATGTATATCTATCTTAAAGCTTCTATATTTTACATTTACAAGTACTTTGTTTTATATTCCTAATGTACATTCCTTTTTGTTGTTTGCACATTATTGTCTTCTTTGTCTTGTTTACTCAATGCCTTATGCAAGAACAGTGTACATGCGCATAGAGAGCCACTGTACCGAGTTAAATTCCAACACAACTGGCCAGTAACGCCAACTCTGATTCTGATTTTGCAGCTTGTGTGTGTCTGAAAAGACAGACGGGCAGGCCAGCTCAGTTCAGAGAGAGAGAGACGTGTTGTATCTGACAGTCACTCTGTTGCCTGTTGCTGGTCTTTCATTCTAAGTGAGTGAGTGAGCATTGGTTGAGTGGGACAGAGAGAGGGAGAGAGAGAGAGAGACAGCAGCAAAGTAAAAGTTCAAAGAATAATATGTGGAGTTGTGAGCTTTGAAGGATTAAGGCTGTCAAAACCTTAATCTATCTGTCATGAGGTGTGTGGACTCTGGGTTTAAAGTTGATGGGATGTTGGTCTGGTGTCATTTGGACAGCAGATGTCCATCACAGGACATTTCCAGCTGACACATAATTCTCCTACGCAGGATATTCTCTACAGCTTTATCTCTACACTGTAGGGAAGGGTTTGTTTATTCTGACGGAGCAGTGTAATTACAGTTGTGATGCAGTGAAACTTAAATAATTCTAATAAGGAAATTGGGCCAATGGAGCATAAATATAAATTAGATTTTTCAAAAAATAATAGGATATAAATGGGAATATAGATACTAACAACCACTAACAAAAGTTGTATGAATGTACAAATGAAGCCGACACAACTCAGGCCCTTCAGTAATTACATGCATCAATTCCCACAAGATGAATCAAAGGTCTGCTGTTGGTGTTGAAGTTGTGGTCTTTCATTTTTTTTAAATTAAATTATGGTTCTTGTTCTACATCCTGAGCAAAACAAACCAAAGCACTGCTGGAAAAAAAGAAAGTTGTCACAGTTAAGCCAGTGGTGTCAGCGATGTTACGTTTAAGCCTGATTTAGTTAGTATTTTTATAGCAGTGCACTCAGACATCTTTTCTTTTTTCATGAAGCAGAATATGAACCATTTGTAAAGGTTAGACATTTGATGATTGAATAACAATATGTATTGAGTGGGAATTGATTAGAGAGGTAGTATTATGTAACTGATAAGTTGATGTTAAAGCGGCTGTTTATTTTATTTTATTTTTTTTTGCCAGGGGAAATTTTATGAATGAACCATATAAATTAAACCCAAATAAATATTTATTCCTCATTCAAACTGCACAGTTTGCTAGCTTAGTTGACCTATGGTGCAAGATACCAGGATGCGCTAGTGAGGATATATTTAAGGAGGTCGGCCATTTTCTATATTAGTAATATTTTTTAACAAGAGACAAAAACCAACAGTGAATTGCCCCTACTCATAGTTAACCTGTCAGTTTCCCACCTGGATTAGCTTATTCACCTGTGCCATAGGCCTCTGTTGTTGCTCAAAAACGATTAAAATCACTGAAACACACCGCTGCACTGGGTGGCACGTTTTTAATTTTGAAACAAGAGCACATACAGTATTTGTTAAGACTGTTACTCCAGAAGCTCCAAGCGACTAACTCCAAGCACAAGGAGATAGCGGACTGTAAACAAGGCTCACAGCTCTCGGGGAGCTTTCACACATAAGCAGTTGAGTCTTTCTACTTCAGATGCTGTAAAAAGTTATGACTGTTTGGTGCATTTGGGAAAACATTTTTAACAAATTCGCAGGTCTGGTGTTTCATAGTAAATAAACGAAGGGCAGCAGCACTAGAATCAATAAATTTGGGGTTAATTTCCTTGACAGAACTGTTAGCTATGCATCTCTCATTATCTCGCTATCTTTTTATATATCACATTGAGAAACGCATCTAATTTCCCAGTTGTCGTGTCATGGATGTTGAACATGTTGTTTATGAACACGGTGAAGTTGGAACCTGCAGTTCAAATAACTTCAGCATGACATGAACATGGCATTTTGCTGGTCATTGACAAATTTTTTTCTCACCACACTGCTGACAAGTTGAACGGCGTCCAGTTTGGATCTTTGTCTTTAAAATCATGAGCTACAGCAGTCATACGGATGCACATGTGACGTTTGTTCAGCTTCATACTGTCACTTTGTTTGAAGTAAGACTGTTAGAGAGTCAGAGAAAGACGGATTGAGTGAAAGAAAGAAGGGTTTGAATTTCCCAAATCAGCAATCCAGCTGTGAGGACACACTCATGGATTGATGTACTGTCTTGTCAGTGTGTGCGTCAGCTGTTTGTGCCTGTGTGGGATGTTTGCCTGCGGGTATGCTTGATTTTTTGTGTGTGTATGTTTGGTGCACTTGTGGTTGTGTGTGTGAAGTAGATGTTCGTACTGGGGGTGATTTAGTGCCTGCAGGGGTAAATTAAGTCATTCCTCAAGGCCTCTCCAGTCAAGTCGTCACACAGAGCGATAACGCTGTCGATGCAGCCTCATCCCAACACCAAACACTGTTGCAGACCAGGGAGTAACTAACTAAATCTTCTTCTACTGTTTTCTACCCCTGCTGTTATACATGTTAGTTGTTTAGTTTTATTTTTGTGGACTTATTTCTTCACACCAAACTGGACAGTGTAATTGACTTGATCAGTAATGTTTTAGGGATGAAGTTTTGTACTTCACTGAGTGCCATATAAAGGGTTAATTTGTTTGTATGGGAACACAGATTGGACAAAATGTTCTGTTGGCAAAACAAGCCAATGTTAACAGCTTTTAGAGATTAGGTTTGGTACAGATGTGTCCCGAATGCTAAGTCCTGAACCGAAATGGACCGGTATGAATACATGTACCTTTACACCCCTAGTATTTCATCTTTCTCTGAAGCGTGTTCACATAGTGAGCACAGAAGAGATATCATTACAGGTGCAAAGCGTAATAAAAATAACCTCAGATTATTTGGTAGACTGGCTTCACAGTCAGAAATGAATTAATTCGTGCATGATCTGTTAATCTACAAAATCTGACATTTTTATTTGAGATGCTGCTGAAGTCTTGCTGCCCCATTTAGTGGAGAACAGCAAAGTCCAGCACTGACACTAGCTGTGCTCAGATAGATGGAACCCTGTCGTGCTATAAATCATACTCTTACTAACCCATGGGCAAGTGAATGTAAAGTCCCATTGCCCTCGGGGGAGCCTGCAACACAAGGCTGTTTATACTTTGGGTGTTTCTTTTACAGCCAAGTTATAGAACACGTACAGTTTGTGTGTGCACATGTGTAGAAGTGTTTTTTTTTTTTGTATTCATGCATGTACATATGTCTATTTTTGACTTGTTAGAAGTGTTTTGTCAAGAATCAGCGTGTCCTTCTGTAAAAACAGTTCCATAGGTCCTTTGTGCGTCCTTATGACCCATAGTTATGTTTTATTATTGTGCAACATTTAGCAGCTGTGAGAGACACTGTCTTTTGAGCCAAATCTCCAGAACCACATTTATATTCAGGACACACAGTCCTCTAGTGATTGAAGTAATCATGACAATCGCAAATGTCAGGTGACATTCTAGAGGGACAAACTCTGTAAAACATGGCTGTTTCCTGTTTCGTGCTGACAGTCAGCATTGTTTCTTAACTACAGGTTTTTATTATTGTAACCATGATGATGAAGGTACTTAATTTAAACCCAAACCATGCTCTTTTCCTAAATCTAACCATTTTACTTTAAAGTATGCTTCTTTCACAGTGGATCTACTGTTCCAGAATAGTGTTATTATATAAATGGAAGAAGTTGGATGGAAGGTTTATCAACATAAGGTGGAGACTTGCATTTACATTGGCTTCATAACATTTATCTGACATTAATGTACTTAACCTAAATTTCAAGATGGTAACTTTCTTCACTTTTTCCCCAGTTGTTATCACAAGATTTTTCTATCATAGTAGTACTGAAGTATTTTACATTGAGGCAGTATTCTACAGTGGCCAGTGTATTTTATGTATATTAGGCATGTGCATTATGCTCCCCCGTGCACAGCCCATTGTAAAATATACAAGACAGCATTTGAACTATTTGTTCAAAGCAGGTTTGTCTACCTGAGGAATGAGTTTAGCTTACGTCTTTAATTCCTTTTCTCACACACATACACAGACACACACTCCTTTCTACCTGCCAATATATCACAGCCCCTAGGTAGGAAGATTGATGGCACTAAATTGCTTCCATCCAGGTTTTTTATCAGGATTTACAGGCGTCGCTGTACCTAGAGCTTTCCAGCATCACTCCCTTCTATAAATCATGCTTTTTCACCTTACCACCACTCGCGCGTGCACACAGATAAATTTTCACAAAAGCCCACATGTGCCATAGACACACACAAAACAGCCTGGAAAATATACGCACAAATGTACACACACATAAACTTTCGGATGTTTGTGTAACAAGATGGATGACCTCCTTGCCGTCTGCTGCCAAAATGAACCTTAAACCACACACACACACACACAGACACACACACACACACAGCAAATCTGATGGAGCAGCACATGTACATTTTGACTCTGTAATGGAAAATGTCAATCTCTGTCGATGGCAGGCCCCAGAAACACAGTGATTCCTTCCCTTCCACCCATCGCTCTCATTATAGGAAAATGTCACTTCATTTCCCAAGTACACGTCGCCTGATTAATTTCTGAAAAGGGGACATAGATGGTGAGGTGGAGAGAGGTGGCATGTGCCCTGGAGCCTGTCAAAGGTGTCTTCGTGCATTTGGTTTGTGTGGCTTAAAATGTCTGTGTGTGTCCTGAAGATGCAACAAGGCGGCTGGGGCTTGCCCCTGTCCGATCTGTGGAGGTATTGGCCGGTTAGCAGCAGCAGCAGGCAAAGCAAAGTAGCCTAGACTACCCTCTTTTTAACCCATCATCCTCCAGCTCTCTCTGGGGAATCCCACAGTATTCCCAGACCAGATGGAGTATATAACCCCTCCGGCATGCTCTGAGTTGGCCCCAGTGTCTCCAACTAACTGGATGTGCTCAGCAAACCTCTGTAGGGAGATCAGATGTGTGAAACCACCTCACCTGAGTCTTTTAACACAGAGGTGTTTCTAATCCGAGTTCTTTCTGGTTGCCTGAGGCCTGCACCCCGTCTCTAAGTGTTGAGCCCAGACACAAGGGCTGGAATGACAGGTCGACTTAATTGATTATATCAATTATGTAAACGTCTTTGTGTTGCGGAATGCATCTGTGTCACAGTATTTACATTTAATCTCCAGTTATGGCGGCTCCCATCATGAGATCTTATTGCAAAAAGCTTGATCCTGAATATAAAAAGTGTGGGAATTCTTTTAAATAGAGACCCAGTAAAACGGTGCTCTGTACACTTGTTCACACTGAAATGGCCAGAAAACATCCTGGGGCCCTCCAACCTCAAAACAAGAAGACAGCAGTGTGAGGTTTGTCTGATTGTTGATCGGTATCAGTACCTGGGAGTAGTCATTGTGTTCTTATCTGTTGGGCTTCAGACAGGAACTCAACAAAGACTCCTTAAGGCAGATGAACAGTATGGAAACATGCATTTGCACTTTGTTTATGCTGATATAGACCTTTAACACTAAACAGTGTAGACTTTCATTAACCTTACACTGTGTCATTGTTAGCAACTTTGCGCAAATAAATCTGCACAAGCCGTTGAAGTAAATCATACTCGACCCACCACACAGCAGTGTCTATGGTAATTAATGGCAGAAGACGGTAAACAACACCTTTCCTAATCAGGCCTGCACTGTATAAATCTTAACCTTTGTGATGAATAGTGTCATTAGGTAAAAGTTAAAGTTTGAAATGATTCCTTCATTTATCGATTTCACAGAAAATGACAGACAGAAATACAGCGGATATTATTTGTAAGTTGAGGACTTTTATTAGAAAATGCTTGAAGGAAAGCAAAAAAGAAATTATGGTTGAAGTGGTTAAGTAAAAGAATTATCAAAATAATTAATAGATTTAACCTTTCAGCTGCACTTAATCAGAGATATCTCTCTTTCAGCACCAATGGAGGAAATTCATATTGATCCTCTCATTTAACTCTTTGTAACAAGGCATATTTCCCCAAATCCTGAAGTGTTTGTGTAAATGACACTGCTACCAGTAACTGTTAGTGAGAAGACGAGGCGTGAGGAGCAGAGAGAGAAAAACCAAACAAGAAAACAAGCTGATGAGAGACAGGTGAGGTGGAGGCAAACGCCAGAGGCAGCGACAAGTGTTTTACAGCTGCTAAATAATTAGAATAAGATACAACAGTGGCATTCTCCTTCTGTACCTGTCACAAAGTGGATAGTACAAACAAATAACCCTCAGCTTGAAATCTGTGGGGTGACAGTGGAGAGGACCCTGTCAAACACACACACACACACACACACACACACACACTAGGGCAGTGAAAAGACACTGTGGTGACAGTCCAGTTCTTTCCGGTTTAAATACTGATGATATTCCGTCATTTAACGTCATTTGCAGCTCCAGTTGACGGTGACTCAATGTAATAGAAAGTCTTCCAGAGCTAAGTATAATGTGTGAAATGCGACTGGAATAATTGCTTGCCTGCTATCGTGCTGTAAATCTGAGATTGTTTCCTATTAAGCTGTCCAGGAACTACAGGGGAAAAATTAAACTAAGGTAAAATACAAAGAATGAACAAGCTGAGGCATTGTCATTCACTAAAATGACAAGAAACGGTCTCCAAAAACCTACTGTGATAAATGACCAGGAAATCTTCTTTAGTTCTGTGGAAATAGAGCAGAAATGCTTTCTATTCAAATGATTAATTACTGCTTAAGGTAATTACACCAAGCTCAAAATATGTTTCAGAATAGGAAAACTTTCAAAGGGAAAACGACCTAGCTAGAACTTCTACCCACAGGGGTGGGTAACATGGCAAAGGTTAGTACTGTTGGCCTGCTACGTCTTTATTCAGAGCTGTTGTTCTACTGGCTCGAATGTTGGTTTGACTAATAGGACAGCAAATTTAAAATCCATAATCACGGTTATTTTATATTTTTATGTGGATAAACTAGAATTGTCAACCTGGAGGGGAAAGGTCCTCTACGGCGCAGGGGCCCTGCGAGTCTTTGTCACTCTCCATTTTCGCTGACGAGAGGACGTCACGCTGACCAGCTCCTCACATCTTTCTTCAAATATCCATACCCCCGCACCACAAAAAGGGGTTGTTAATATAGGGGTTAAGGACTTCTAGTATGTATTTGTATTCTAGTTTGTCTGCTCAGTGGTGCAAAAGGTGCACAGTGATAATGAAACAAAAGACAAGAAGATTTTTCCTGCGAGTGTGTGTGTGTGTGTGTGTGTGTGTCAGAGGGAGCCTGTGTGGCTTATTTGCTGCCACTGTTTCTCCTCCTTTCTCTCTCTGTGTGACAGATGGGAGTGTTACATGCTGTAGATTTTTTAACCTTTATTTATTTATTTATTCACAGGCGTTTCACTGAGAGGCCACCTCTCCTTTATGAGACGTACAGCCACAGTCTGACCTGCTGCACACTGCAGGTGCCACTGTGACAGTGTCTGATGTCTTCTCTGAAAAAAAAGACCAATATCATGCAGGGAAACATGCGGTAAAGCCTGAATTTGGGATCCCTAATGCAGCGGTTCGCCATGATTACAGTTTCCTGACTCCCTTAATATATGAATTTGAGATTTTTAGAACTTAACTATTGATGATTGTTGACACGAACTTCATGAAACAAGTAGTCGTGTCAGAGTTTTCATCTGATTTACACACCTGTTTGTGTGCTCTGTGCCTCACTTGTGTAAAGAGCCGTCTGCTCTTCAGAGACGTCCGTATTTCAGTGTTTAATGGAAACGTTGACGCTGTCAGGAGCTGTAATGTAGTCTGGGTGTGTCAGTGCTGACTGAGGAGTTGAAGGCTCTTTGTAGTCCAGAAGAATGTAAATGTCACCTTCCCGTTGGGCTTGCTGTTCTCCCACTGTCGTTCCACTGAGGAGGGAGTGCTGACAGTGTAGCAGCCTGTAGAGGTTGGAAATTTAGGTCTGTTCTCTTTATCTCTTCACCTTTGATTCAATCTTTCTCGTATGTTGTTAGCCACCTTTTACACTGCCCATTCACTGCAGGGGCTTTATGCCATTTTCCTGCCTCCTTGTCCTGTATAACAGGTACAGCACTGGCCTTGGGGGGGGTCAGTGGTGACCCTCCAAAACGCCAGAATAAGAGGTAGTATCATTCCTGAGAGGAGAAGGCAGGTGAGAGTGAGTAAGGTAGACAGTGAGAGGGAGCCATGTCAGCGAGAACAAAGTGACTCAGACTTAACATGTTATTTTGTGATTGTTTCACTGGGATTATGTTCTACAGCACAAATAAATAAAGCCACGCCTCTGCACAACCCTGTGGGAAGGATTTGTGTGAATGCAGCCAAACCCCATGTTTGTCTGCTCTGCTGTGCACTGTGTGTGTGTGTGTGTGTGTGTGTAGCCCTGTCCTCACACACACAGTCCTGAAATTAGATGTACGTAGCACTGTAATCCCCATTTACAAATATATCAAAAAATCAGATAAGAGCCAGTTTGTTTCTTTTTCAAAATGAAAATTAATTGGCCACAAACTACACGGACCATCAGACATCGTGATAAGCATCTCGCCTCTAGTACTGGGATTCCAGCAGCTGTGTCAGATGAACACAGGAGCAGTGTGCTAGCTTCTTGAAGTTCAGTGTAAAAGGGGCTACGAACTCGGTCGTTCTGACCTTGGTTGCAATTCACAACATCTTTAAAGCATTTTTAAGATGAGATTCACTCCCTCCAAAACATTCAACCCTGCTTAAACCTTCCAGAGACTGTAAATGTTTATGAGCATGAGGAGAAGCAGCTTCTGGCTGTGAGGTCTTTTTCAGATTATAGTATTTACATGCACCTGAATGCCACATTACTGCATTATCACTGTGGTTTTTTTACCTCTGCTTAATACTAATAAACAGCTATAAGACTTGGATTGATCTGATTGATAAGGCACAGAGCAGGGACAGTACGTTCATTTCCGTTACCTCATCATCAGTCAGTTTACAGAAATCGCTCAGTTACTCTTAACTTGTGAAAGCAGCTCAACTGGAGCCTGTCCCGAAATAAAACAACCTAATTTTCAGGTTTCTTTGTTTGGTTTTTTTTTTCCCGTTCATGTCTTTGTGTCTCTCTTTCTCTCAGTAATGAGAATGGCACCCTTGCTGGGTAGAAAGCAATTACAAAGTGTGCAAATCATTTCATTTACACTTGTTACACAAACACACATACACCCAACAGATGGACATGTGTACACAGGGCTCCTAGGGGGCTAAGTGTCAGGAAATGAGATGTGGATCAGGAGGGGAGGAAACCGAATTCTAAAATAAGAAAAACAAATCAACACCACTGAAACGGTCTGGCCTGTGTGTGTGTGTGTGTGTGTTTGGCCACAGCAACGGTAGCATCACAAGTTTATCTGACCTCAGAAACATCAGAAGAACACAAACCTTTAAGTTCACTTTGTGGATATTAGATATTAGCCATTCGAGATTATCTTGATCCCACACTGTGGCAGAGATTTTGAGTGAGGCTCAAAACTGTTAAAATTTTCATCCTAGCACTGGTATCATGCCGCTTTATTAGGTTTTGACATTTTCTCAGTCGACAAAGGAACCACTTAGGTTGAGAATATGAGGTCAGTCTGATTAGGAAACGGTAATTTAGAAACTCGTTCAGATGGTGTAAACATATCGGTGTGTTGCCAAGCCCTGTTTTCTTTCCCTTACCATTCACTTCATTTAGAAATTGTTGCACTGCACCTCCAGTCTTCACAGATTCACTCTACATGAGGTCTAATGTGCCCTCGTGCTTCGCTTTTCTTTCTGATCTCCGTGATGGAGAGGTGCAGAAATGGCAGAGGACGTCTCTCTGGGGGGGGGGGCAATTCTCTCCTATACATCATTGTTTTGTCCTTCTGGGACTTTTTTGCTCTCTTCTCTTCTATAATTCAGTGTTCCTTTCTGCTATGAAGGTGAAGTACAGTTTTCCCAAAGCATCAATGTGAAATATTAACATTTTGACATAACGGCTCAGAGTACAGAGGAGGATCTCAGTTGTGTAATCAGTTCTTCTAACATCATTGAAGTGCACAAAGGGGGATGGTTATTATTTGCACAGTTACAGGTCTCCCCCCCCCATCAGGAAAATATAGACACAGGCCATTTTTAGCTTTTGAACAAGTGACCAGTGCTGCTATTTCGTCTGGTGAGGACTGTTTGCACGTGTTCTGTGGCTGCATTGCTCCATTTAAAACCCATCTCCTCATCGTTCCTTCCTCCCTCCTTCCCCCCCTTTTCACTTCCTTCATAATAGGATTCATAGATCCAGAGACATGTCCTATTCAGTTCAGACAATGGGGGACTCTCAACACCCACCAGGAAGAAATAAGGACCCTGTAGCAAATAGGGCTTTTTGATTCCATGTGTGTGTGTGTGTGTGGGGGGGGGGGGGGGGGAAACCTGTGTTGTGAAAAGCCAAGTCACTGCTGCAAACCACTGAACACACCCCACACACTGCCCCAGTACCCTATGATATCGTCATGGGCGACAGCGCAATATGACAAATGTGAGGAGACAGGCTATAATGAGAAACATTGTTGGAAGACAGGGAAAGATGGACGGGGGACTGTGTGTTTGTGTGTGTGTGAAGAAGAGAAAGTACATGTAAGAAAAAAGAAAAGGAAGGACAAAAATTACAGGATGAAAAAGTCCCTTACCAATCCTGGCGACGGGCTCCTCCTAATGACTCTCTTTTCCTCATCTTCTCCCCATGTGCTCATCTCAACCCTGTAACTTGGCAGAACTAATATCTAGACGACTCAGAAAGAAGGTGAGGGGTATTTCTGGGCCCCCTGACTTCCAATTATAAGTCCATTTGGTCATGGATATTTGAGGAGCAAGAACAGAGAGAGAGAGAGAAGAGATTTGAATATGTGGATATTCAGCTAGTTTGTTCCTCTCTCCATCATTGCTCACCGCCGATCAATTTCCCATTCCATAACCTTGGAAACTGTTTGGGGTCATGGCGAATCAATGAGCGCACTCTCATGAAAAACTGAATAATTACCAAACTCTATGAATCACAGAGATTGGGAATGGTTTATTCATGCGTTTGTTACTTCAGCGCTGCATAATAGAGCCGTAACGAATGAGGTGGATGCTGACGGCTTAAAAAAATAATGGAGGGTTGACTGTCAGGAATGAGTGACTTGAATAAACTGATGGAGGCAGGATGGATTTTTACATCTGTTTTACCTTTTGTTTTTGTTTGTATCCTAATGTCACAGGAGTCATGTAAAAAGAAAAATGAACATTGAAAGAAAAGTAGAGTTAAAGTTAAGAAAAGAAATTCAGCCATTACAGAACTGCTTAAAGTTAAGGCTTATTAGCACTATAGGCTCATATTGTACAATAAATCCTCCTTCCTGAAAGTCTTGATTCAACTGCGCGACCATTTTGGAGGCTGTAGTTATCTTATGCCAACAAGATGATATCTTGTTGGAACAAGATATCATCTTGTACATATAAAAAATGGTACCTTTTGGCACTTCACGGGCTCCATAGCTCACGGGCTCCACAGCTCAGTGTTATGCACTGTTGTTGTTGTTGTTGTTGTTGTTATGTAGCTGTTGACGTGTTTGACTGTACTTGCTGTGAACACTAAAATAGGAGGAAAACTATCTCAGAGCCAATAAGATAAATGTGGCCTTTAGCAGGGCTAAATTTCACCTTGTTTACATATATTATAAAATGACACGTGAATTAATTGCCCAGTAATTCATTCCCTATGTTAAAGAGCCTTGAAAACTGCCATTTAAAGTTTCCTCTAATACGTATTTACCTGACAGTGAAACCAAACTACAGGTCATTTTGTCCGAGACATCTTCATGGATCCCCGAGGATGTCTGGATTTTACTGTTTTACATCACTTAAAAGCCGTCTGTGCCGTTTCTTCTCCCTCGTCAGATAAATTTTTTTCACATTGCTTTGTGTTTCCTGGCTTCCTCTGACACCAGCACTTCACTGTTCAGTAAGTACAAACGGGGAGAGGCGAAGCAGTTTAGTTTCCTCCTTTGGGAACCCATGGATGATCACATCCAGTGACATAACACTGACCTGTATTGATCACAGTGGAGACGAGGCCCTTTAACATGCTCTTAGGGAGTGTGTGCGCATATCACGATGAAAAGATAAAAAAAAGTCAGCATCTGCTGCAGAGAGATTATTATTGTTTGTCCTCCCTGTTGACAGCTCTTTACAGATGTGAGGCCTTTCTCTGAGCTTCACCGACTTGCATTGTATTAGGCAAAAGAAGAATAACAGAAGGTTTGAATATGCAGGAGTCACAGCTGTTTGATTTAGCTGCACAGAGCCGCCGCCCTCGAGAGGACCCCAAACATTAAATTGGAACTGCTGCTAAACTCCAAACTCGCTGCAGATCAAACTGAATCATCATTAGTCCATTAGCCTAAATCTAACTCAGGCAGGAGAGCAGAGAAAACTTAGGAAACACATGTCCTGATTCAGGTCTGATTGGCTCTGTGAGAAGGCAAAAGTCAACCAAACTCACTGCTGTTAGATACAGGCATGCTAACAGCACCATCCTGTGTATTTGGCCATATTGTTGAGTACTTGGCTTGCTGAGGATTCAGGCTTGTGCAGGAGGACTGGTCTGAATACTCTCTGGACATTGTGTGTGTGTACGCTGGACCTATGTGTTCACCTCAGCCATTTGTTCAAAGGCTCAAGCAGACATTCCCTCTGTCACTGTGCACATTGGATGCATGTTGTTGGTGTTTGATTGTGAAGTTCGTCCTACTTGGTTACTGTAGTTATGGTCTTATTTTGGACGCTCAGATTTTAATAATTTTTAATAGATTTTAACTGCACAGTAATTGAAGACGCGGCTTCTGGACTTTTTTTTCTGTCAAAGCAGACTGAGTGCTGACGGTGCACTGAGAGAAAACAGGCACCATTTTTTTTAAATATCAAATAACTTATTAAAAAGAACCCTATCAGAAACATTAGCACTTGTACACCTATCAGGGTGATAATATCCACCAGAAACCACAGAAAACACCTCTGCAAAACATGCATCAAATTTGTACGTTGAGTTTTTGGCTTATGTCCCATCCATGTTAGTGGATGGGACATCAGATGGTGCTTTCTGATGAAGAACTGACGCTGTTATACCCAGCTATGCTCTCTTCAAAGCCACCAGACCCATTTGACAGAGCAGCAGCGGTAGGCTGGCAGGTCAGCTGCGAGGTGAAATTACTGCTTTTATCAAATGAGTCTGGTGGCTTTTAGAAAAAACGACTCCTGTGTTCTGTGAGGTAAAATTAGTTTTTGTCATTGGAGTCTGGTGGGTTTTGCAAAGGGCTGTCTGAGGCAAGGTAAAACATTGAAAATAATCTAAATATAGAGTACACTTTTTTTTTTTTGTTAAGGCATACTAACCTTACTATATATAGTAACATTAATCCAAAACAAAAAAACTCTACTATGTTTATGCACTCACAGACTGTCATGCTAAGGAGCTAACGGTAGCTAACCTATTCATCCTACTTCTGTTTTTGGTGCAGTGTGTCATCCTTGAGTGATGTTGGATGGGGGTGTGATCTGAGGAGGTCTACACAGGAGCTGTCATGGCATCCATATTATATACAGTTGATGAACCCGACTAATAGTAGCAATTTATTAGCCATAGGCTAAGTGTTAGCCCTCACTAAGGGAGTAATAGCCCAACAAAGGTACAGTACATGTCTCCCATAAACTGTTAATACATCCAAAAACTGTTCACCCCAGTATATTTTCTGTCACCAAATAAAACTTGCGCCCCCCCCCTCATGGCAGCTGAAAAGTTATTTCTGGCTGCTTTGACATCAGATGTTTCAGGTGCAGGTGAACCATGATTGGCTTTCAGATCTGTGACATCATACATTTAGTTTGAAACAGCCTGACAGTGACAAACTGTGTACATACACCAGTCAGTGCAGTGGAGGACAGATACACACAGGGTCTAAGGTTAAAAAACAAACATATTTGAGTGGAGAGGGTCTTTAACTCTGAAGCAACATTGGCATACATAACACACACAGTGCTTTCTAGGCTGCAGGGACCATAATAATGCAGCAAAAGAAGAATTCTCTAAAGCAAACTGAAATGAAGGCCATTGTAGCTCACACTAAATCATCTGTTGGCGCTGCTAGTTTGCCAGACTGTAGAAAAAGAAGGGCCACGGGGAGAGAATACCTTAGTTTTTAATGGGAAAATGGTCCATTCTGGTCTCATACAGAGACAACTCTGAATGGTATCACTTTGTTTTGACAGATCCCCCTTAAATCTGAAATAGATGGAGGATATTTAAACTTACCTGTTTCTCCTATGCCCTCTAGCACCAGTATCAATACTGAACATCGTCTAGTTTTAGCCTACACAATAAGTGGATTTAATTAACACAAAATAAACAATCTCTCTATAATCTAGTTGTTGTTACAATAATACAACTAAAATTGTGTGCAGCACTAAAATGTTTATCTTCTATAGAAATGTATTTTGTCATGGTTTAATAAAGCTTGTATAAAATGTATAAAACAAGGAGTAAAAGACATTTCACTAGAGTAAAAACCTTGTTAATGCTATACTCATTCTTCAACACAATTTATTAATAAAAGTTCATGCAACTTCTTGTAAAACGTGCTGTGTAGCTGTACACGGTATCAAATGAACAGTTGACATGGCTGTAGAATTGATGTCCATGTTGTTTGTATGAAGGTGGAACCCGAAGGAATTCAGCACGTCATGACAGCTGTTGATTCTTCTGACATTGTAGATGTTAGTGTGAAGATGTGTGTCATATCAAAACCGAGTGAACCTTTACTAACCCTCAGATGATAAATGGATCCTGCTTATTGGTTGTGAAAGATGAGAAGAACTATTTTATTGACCTTATGTGGTCCAACCGTTTTGTTCCATTTCCAGATGGCTGCTGTTGGCTGGGCTACAGAGAATACTATTGATATTACATGTGACACTGACGTTTTGAAGCAGTTTCAGCTTGAAGCTTGGTATTAAGGCTTGTATCGTTTTCAGAGAATCGTGTGACTGCTATTTATTTGTTGACACAAAGAGATGTAGGAACTTCATGGGTGTAGTTGGTTGTTTGGTTTGTCAAAAGTGATCAATTGCTGCAATGTGTCTGTAGTATTGGTGCAGTGGCATGATGGATTATGATTTAAAACGCCTTGGCAGCAAATTGGCCTGATAACCCCACCTTCACTGGGCAGTGTAAAAGTGGCTTTTCTTAATCTTTCATGGCTGATGCTTTACCTGGACATGAAGCATAATATAACTAATTTGACAGGTGGTTTGTACCTTTTGTGAACCCACTGTTTCTTATCAATTTTACACTACCTTTGGTTCAACTCTGGAATTGTGGAATCACTTAATGTTGTCTTGGGTTCAAAGGCGAACTTGTGTGTGGTCAGCGCACTGTGCAGCAGTCAGCATCTCAACAGGGGAATCAGTACAGCTGGTGGTGCCAGAGATTCCATTCTTTGATACTCAAACAGAGAAAACATGGGAATTCAAACTGGAAACAGGAGAAGTAAGGAAAGAAACAGAAATGCAGTGCAGACCTGGCCTCTCACCTTATAGCATCTGTTTTTTATTTTTAATTTGCATCATACAGACGGGAACGGTTGCCAGAAATCTTCAGTAGTATGCAAGAGGTGTCTTGCCGTTGTCTGTTGGTGCTCTGGGGTAGCAGCTGTCATGTGTCCCCATCCAGAAGTTACAATTTGTTGTTGCTGTCCACAGTGTGTCTTTACCATACAAAGATAAATCTCCAGAGAACGTGTCATTTGGACTTTATGTATACAGCCTATAACCCATACAATATACTGTGTACTCCTTTAATGCCACATGTAACATATCTTAGATTGCTTTTAAATTCAAACATATTACATTGTTCAGGTCCTTAATACAGTACAGTTGTCGTTCACACCATGCACTACTTACTGTATGTCTGTCTTGACTGTGTCCGGGTCTTTGGTGCATGTGTATCCATGCATTCATATATTTATGTGTACTGTCACAGATGGCAGGTATGCACTCGCTGTTTTTTCCCCACAGAAATAGGCAGTTAAATGCCTTCTGGTTATCTGTATTTTATCATTTTTATGTCCGGTGCAAGTGTGAGTTTTCCTTTATAGCATCACAAATATTGTCATTCAGTGTGTGCATTCGCATCACGGCCTCACGTAAGGGTGCACGCACATGGCCAGTACTCCTGCTTCCTCTCTCCAATTCCTGTTGCATTCACAGTCTCTCAATGTCCCTGTATTTCTTCCTCAGGATGGACACCTGGTCTCTGAACAACACAGGGTCCAGCCTCATCTGGGAGTGCACCAGGGGCATGAAACCCAGCCAGTGGCTAAAGGTGTTCATGCAGGTCTGACGCTGGGCGAAGTGGTCTGGGTCGGCCCACCGAGATGCCTTTGAGCCCTGGGAAGCAGATGAGAAAACGAGGAGAGAGAGAGAGAGAGGATAACAGGAATCAGTCAACACAGGTCTGAGGTAGGTGTTCATGTAAAAAAAACTTTATTTACAGTGTTGCACAGGCAAAATGACACTAACACATTAATATGGTACAGTCCAGGTGATGCAGTGACCACCGGTAGACATGCTGATGAACTACTGTAGCTGGCAGCTAACATAGTGGCACTAGGCAGTTGAACTAGCTCCCTGAGCTTCTTGTTTTCTCTGCACTGAGCCATGAAAACCCCCCATAGCATTTTGTTCTCTGAACTCCACATTATTTCATTCAGTACAGATGTAGTGAAAAAGATCAGCTTGTTAACTGTCAGACAAAAGATGAACTGTACTGCTAACCATGCCTCTTCTGTGCTGGTGACAGAGGAAGTTTAAAAGTGGATGAGACAACACATCTAATATGCTCAGGGGTGTGATGGTACACCTAGCTCTGGCTGAGCCTGAACTATCAAATACAGTAAAAGACAGAACATGGATGCTGACAGGAAGAAGACTCTTGTCAACATGAGCAGGGAGTTGTGCTTTGTCGTCCCACTCCGCTCTGGTTCTGTTATGCACTGATATCAGTGACAGCTTTTGCATGGTCACATTTTAATATCGTGAGATCTCATGGCACAAGATCTCGTCATACCCTTAAATATGCTACAACAGCTTCCTCTATTTTGGACGGTTAGCCCCGTCTTCATGGCTTGTTATTGGTCAAACGTGCAAATTCACAAGTCAGAGTTCAGGAACATTGAATTTAGTCCATTAATGGTAGGGTTGGTGGTTTGACGCTGAGGGTTGGTGGTTTGACCCTCTTGTGTTTAAGTCAACAAAGGGGGAACTGAGGAGAGGTGTAGGTGCTATTGAGCTTTTCTGTTTGAGACTTGACAATGTTGCTTGCCATAGCAGTACATACCTAGTACCCAGTGGCCTGCAGCTAATATCAGTGGTAGAAGTAGTACTTTTTAATTACCAATACCACAGTGTAAAAATACAGTTAGAAGTAGAAGTCCTGCATTGACAATGCTACTGGTTATACAGAATGCCACATTTCATATTGATGCGTGTTATTGTTATATTTATTGATGAATTGTTGTGTTCACTTCAGTGTTGCAGCTTGTAAAGATGGAGCTAATTTTAACTACTTTATATGGTGTTTTGATGATGCTGTTGATTGTACGTTTTACTGTATTTTCTGCCTCCACACCAGTGATAGATGTGGCCAGAGGCGCTAATGTTTTCAGGTTGTCCATCCACCCCGTTCTTATGAATGCGATAACTCAAATGCCTTCTTCAAATCTGGCACAAACATCCACTTGTATTCAAGGATGAACTGATAGGATTTTAAGACCTCACATCTGTCCCATTTCTGTGAATTTGACTGGTTGGCGGAGGCACACAACCACGCAGCGGTAATTCTAGTTCGAAGTACTTTACATACTGCTGGGTAGATTTTTCCTACCAAGGATCAATAAGGTCTTGATTATCCAGTATTTTGTGTAGTTAATCTGATTCTGAAAAGTAATCATAGTATAATCTCTGAAATCTAGTATGAGGTAACATTAAGTGGAAATACTCAAAGTACAGATACCTCAGATTTGTACTTCAGGGCAGTGTTAGACTAAATGTGACCACCAATGAATATAGGTGTTCTACTGTAGAACACCTATATTCTATAATAGAACACCCCTCACTAAATAGGGGTGGCGGACTCAGACAACTTGCCATCCATCTACAACTCTGTTTTGAAATTTCGACCCAAACATTCCCACCCTAATTCACACCAGGACAATAGTCAGTCCACGTGTGAAGGTTCAAAGACAGGTAATGACTGTCACCGATACCAGACCCTAACAACTCAGTCATTAGGGGACATTGTTGGCCGTCGAAGGACTGAAACACCACCCGGGGGATAAATACCTCCTGTTCACCTCCAGTTGGACAGAACTAATGAAGCCTCTTGGATGAGAGGTGAAATATCTTCTACCTAAAACCAAGTCCAGATGATTTTTTTCTGTTTTTCAGGATACTACGACCTGGATGACTGAGAATTTGCAAGGACATGTTACAAATATGTGCTCGTGTGCACTCGCATGCTGAGCTGCAACCTGAGTAGCACTTGTGCACCCTCAAACATTTTGGTGGGGATTTACTTCCACATGCAGGCCCTGCTAGATTCTAGTAAGTCAGGAAGATATCGGAGGTCTGTGCAGTTGCTGTGCGTTGTTCCTCTCAGCAGCATTTGAAGCCTTCCGACTTGCTCGTGGATGACTTCCTGATGCTGTCTCCTGCTGCCTGAGGGGGAGGGCTGTGCGGAAGCCAGCAGACCTGTTTGATAAACTTTGGCAGTGGGGGTGTGGAGTCAGAGCAGATTGATCCGGTGCTGCTGGATGATGGCAGCGGGTGGGGGTGGGGGGGTGGGCAGAACCCTTTAATCAGAGGCAAGAAGTGGTTTGGGACACTGCACAATATCAGTCACGACTTCTCCTATTTCAACTAAACTTTTCTTCACTGGCCAAAGTTTCCCAAAAGATGTCGGCTTCTTCCCCCTTCTGTGTTAAACGCCTGTCTGCTGTAGCCTGAAGCAAGGTAACAAATCGGGGGTGAGAGAGGGGGAGGCAGGAAGAGACAGACACTCAAAAGAGAGAGAGCAAGCGAGGGAAGGAAGGAGTAAATCTAGGTTTGCCACGCTGCCTTCACAATTAAGACATTAATCACTAAGTCCATACTGCAGAGTCATCATCCTGCCTGTGGTCACACAATCAATCAGAACCTGACATAGGACACACAGACACACACACGCACAACATGCACACACGTGGATCTCCCAGAGAGAAGGTCAGGGCTGGATATAGCCTAGAGATTTCTATTCTCACTCCTCCTACACAGGGACAGGTACATCTATTCATTTAAAAAAACGCAGTCAGGGAAATGATTTCTTTTGTCAAACCTGTGGCCGTTTCACTCACTGTCGGTCATTATTACAGGTACAGTGTGGAGTTTTTCCACTGCTAGTAAATGTTTTGATAACACGGTCTCTAGCTTGTTCTATCTTAAGCTCTTATAGCAGCAGCAGCAGGACACTGGCAGAGACCTCAGGAAGAGGGATCCCTGTTCCAGGACAGACCAACAACCCGGCCAGTGGGCTCACACCTCCTCACTGCTCAGCAGTTGGTGGCAGTGATGTGTTAAGAAATCTAGAACTGTAGCACTGTGCCAGCAGAATGGAGGAGGAAAAAGGAAGACTACAGACACATTCAGATGTCAGCAATGCAAGTTCCAACCTATTCAAAAAAAGCTGACAGCAGATATTTTATGAGGAAGGAAATGCATTAATTATGTTTGTTAGACTTTATGGAAAAATTCAGGAACACTGAAGGTAACTGCACAGGTATGGAAGTCAATTCCCACCAAAATGTTCGAGTGTAGACTTGGTAAAGAGTGCACGCCCGGGTGGGATTACGCTCTCACAACTGATTCTGCATTCATCAGTCTGTACCTGCTCACTCTCAAATGCTGAGTTGCAGCATGAGGTTGTGGTTACTGCGCCCTCTAATGTTGTGGTGGGGATTTACTTCCATAGCACAAAGGACCTAAAAGAGGAGGAGGACTGACGGAAGAGTCAGGATCCACTTGTCACATCATTGCCAATGGGTCACTGTAGATTCATTAAATGCAGAGACCTCACACTTGTGGTCTAATTGTAATTTGTGGCATCAAAGGATGCACAAAGCACTTTTTGCTTGCAACTCAGCATTTGAGAGTGAGCAGGTAGAGATTTGTTAGTATTACAGCGTAATCCCAGCCATGTGCACACTTGTTTCTGTGCTCTCGGATATCTTCTGTGGAATTTGTGTGAAAGTCTCAGGGCATGGATTTGTAGGAGCAGAAAGATTTGAGCAGCAGGCATCACCCGTGCACTCAAATTCTAACTTGCAAACTGAACAGTGCTTTAAACTTGTTTTGTGCTCTTTCAAAACATTTGGCGCTGAGATACTTTCTCACAAAACACAGTGGCTTTTTCCTTTGTCTTTTTTTTGGTGGGAGCTAGTTTTGGGCCATTCCTTCGTAACTCTGTAAACCATTTTGTTTACTTTGTATGAAGGTTACCGATCAATAAAAACCACTTTTTAAAAGGATTCTCTCTTGTCTCCATTACCAGGACTTGACAGTTCCTGAAAGCTTTACATAGTGCTAGCATCCTGTAAATGGTAAAAGGTTCATGTAAACACAAGCTTGACACACGAGTCCTGCACTAGGTTGGGTGGACAATGTAGTTGTATTAAGTATGGGCACAAATAAACTAAAGAGTGGCGGGCAGTGGGTGTAATACGCAGATGATTACTTCAAAGTCGGCCATCGTTGTGGGATGGTACATTCTGATAAAGGGCAGATAACTTAAGGTTGGACTCGTGCAGGACTCGGCTCACACTACAGGAAGATCTGAGGACTCCATATTCTATCTGGGCTCTCCACTTAGCTCACTGATGACTGAACAATTCTGCTGTGAAATCATTTTGATCTTTAAAGTATAGGGCCGGTCATTTTCTATATTAAAAGTATTGTGAACACTCACCACACAGAGACTAAAACCAACAGTGAGGTGCCTCTATTCATGGTTAATGTCCGTCAGACTCCAGCCTGGATCAGTCTGTGTCATAGACCTCTGTTGTTGATAAAAACGATTAAAAACACATCAGCAAAACACACCACTGCACTGGGTGACCCAAATATTTGTTAAAAATGTTGCCCCAAAAGATTTTGACTTTTTACCGCATCTGAAACGTGGAAGACTCAGCTACACAGGTGCGAGATCTCTGTGCACGCTCTCTGCTTTAACAGTTGGCTAGCTTTCACAGAGATGTGCATTTGAGCCTTACTAGTTCAGATAGTTGGCTAACTTTCACAGAGATCTCACATGTGCATTTGAGCCTTACTAGTTCAGATGCTGTAAAAAGTTATGATCATCAGGAGTATTTGAATATAAGACGATCACGTTGATCCAGGTTGGAGACTGACGGACACCAACAGTTAACTGTTGGTTTTAGCCTCTCTATGGGGGAGTGTTGGAGATTATTAATGAATGAAAATGGCCGACCTTATCCTGTAAAATCAGTCCTTGTGCTGGACAGTCTTAAGTACAAACCCAGTGTGACTGTCACTGTAAAAAATATCAGGGCCGTCCTACCTGGGTCATCATGGTTTCCTTGTACTGCTTCTTCTGTGTGACTTTGATTGGTGGTTGCTTGGTAACAGCCGAAACCAGGAAGTTCATCAGGATGTCCTCACAGTTAGCCATGTGGTCCACCATAGTCAGCAGGCTGGTGGGGACGTAGTGCGTGAACAGGTAGTGGTAATATCTGACAAGCACACAAGAAGAAGAAAGCCAGTGAGTGTGACTTGTATATGACTGTCTTTTTGTAAAGCTGCACTTCTCTTCTGCATGTTGCGACCTCAGCAACATGGGAGCTCTAGGTCACTGTCAGCTCTGGTACCTCCCTGCCCAGCTCTGCCAGCACTCGCTCTCACAAACTTGCACTTTCCACCTTTCCTTGTCACTCTGGCTCATTTTCTCTGCCTGGCATTGGCATTTGAGATTCTGAATAACAAAGGGCTTAAGAGTCGCATCCTCACAGTCAAACAATGAGAGAGCTGTTCATCTCTGTGACAACATACTTCAAATCCCCTCAGGGAGCAACACTCGTCTCTGTTCAGTTTACCGCTCTGCTTAATACTTCAGTTTGCCTTTTTTTTTTAAATCCAGTTGTAGCTTTGTGTTCTTGACAGTCATTTTATGAAATAAAGAGGTTGGAGAAAGACGAGCATCCCAGTTCCTTTCCTGTTAGCTCAGTAAAACAGAAAATCAGAATCAGAATCTGCTTTATTGGCCAGGTGTGACGGGCACACTAGGAATTTGACTCTGGTACATCGGCTCTCATTGTGCAAGACAGTAAACCAGCAAAATAAACGTGACTGGTGAGAGACTTTAAAATTGGCTCGTTTCTTATGGAAAAGGAAAAGCCATTTCAGTGAAGATGGGCTGGACCCATCTGACAGCATGTTCAGACTAAACTGCACCAAAACATGGGATCCACAATCAAACTAGAAGAGTAACTGCAGATGAATAAATTTGGGCACAAAAGCACATTTGTTTTCAGACAAAGCTCTGTACTCTGATAGGGCAGCTCTTTCATGCCATCCAGAGATATTAAGGAGGGAAAGGAATAGCGCGATATATAAGAATAATTTATCACTATGTACAAAAAATATTTAAATGCAACAGTGAAACAACAGCAGTGCTGCACCGATCAGCAGGAGATGGGGTACCTGTGGTAGAAAGCTGCTCCTGTGAGGACCATGGAGTAATCGTTGGTCCACTTGGAGGTGTAGCCCCAGCGGGATCGGGAACTATCCCAGTAGTGGCTCCTTGCTGGATAGCCAACAATACGATCTGGAAAACTCTGCCATACAATAAAGGCAAAATCCACCTGGAGGAAAGAAAGAGGGTGGAGAAGAAAAAAATTTAAAATGTTTAAATTTGTTCTGTAGTGAGTGAAATAACCTCTTTTCAAACTAGCAATTGGCTTAATCAGATTCAGCAGGCCTCTGATTTGGAACTGGATTCAGATTCGCTGTAATGCTGATGAACCCCGTCGTTACACCAGCTGAACAGAAACTGCTGTACAAGCAGCTGCAGCTTCTGAACTAAACACAGCTCAGGTTTAATCACTCAGACTTAACCAACTTAAGGTGTGGCCATTGTTTTGGAGGTAATAGTTTAAAGTATTCTGTGCACTTCTTGCATACAAACACTGATTAACTGAACTGATGCCAATCCCCAATGCTTCACAAGTGAATTATTCTCTAACGCATTCATTTACTAAGAGGGTGCTCGTCATCTCTGGAGCTGCACATCTTTGTAGCGGGTACAAGACGGGACCATGCCTTTCTTCCTCTTAATCTTCCCAAGGCTCTCTACTTCCCCATAAAGGACAAATTGCATGTGGAGAGAAGCTTGAACTACCTGAGACAGACCCCTGTGTGGATTCATAAACACCACCACGATGTGCAGGCATACACACCAGAGAAGAGGACCTGCATACAATGAAAAACCTACAGACACACACACACACAGCATCTCTACAGCCCAAGGAGAAAATTAATTACAGGTATAGTAGAGGTAGAGAGAGCGAGTCGGGGAGGGGAGCACCGAAAGTGGAGGTTCTTTAGTGATACCTCGCGGCTTCTGTCATGAATCGCGTGAGCAATTACCGTGAAGTGCCAGCACTAAGCCAAGAGAAAGGTTGGAGCTGCCATTCTCAGGGTAGCCCCTGATGAACGGATGTGTTAGCTCTGTGTGTGTGTGGTTGTACATGTGTCTGGATGTGAGACGTGTCAGATAAAATAATTTTGCCTTCAGAGATTAAAAGGATTCTGGCGTGTGTGTGTGTGTGTGTGTGTGTGTGTGCGCGAGTGACTGACAGAATCCAGATTCCTTGCACTCATAATCTGGTGGTTTTAATTACAGTTTAAAAACAGGGGCTTTAATATGACTGAGGAAAGTTGAACAGTCTGTGTGTGCGTGCACGTGTAATACATACTAATAGGTTCTACAAGGGCAAAACTGATCTGAGGAGCACGGGGTCAATCCGACAACAGATCTGTTACAAATTTCTCCTGACGGTCTGGTTTAACATATCCAATGTTTTGACATGAAGAGGAGCTGCTCACACTGTAGAGCCCTACACTCCCCTCAGTGTGTGCTTTTGAGGAGATGCGTTTCTTCATTTTGCTCCCTATGAAGCAAGACTACTGCAGTTCTTTTACTGTTGACTTCCATAAGATTTCAGGGAAATGTGCCTTGAACCTTAAGTTGTAGCTGCAACGTCACCAAAGCCACAACGCTCCAGGTGTCAGCTGCAGGGCTGTAGTCTGCAGCATCTTTTGACTGGCAGCTCTTCTCACCAGGTACTCGTGGTAGTGTGTCAGCTCTCAGTCCTCCAACACTCATAAAGAAAGAAAGCTCAGTCCTGTCAAACTTTCAACCTCCCAGAATTATTAGGTGCCGACTGTTGGCCACAGTTTCTTTCCTTGATTGATCACAACTGCTTATATGAAAGTTTCAGGTTCTAGTGCAGGCTTGTGGTTCTCCACTATGAGCTTCTACTAAACAGTAGTAGTGTGTGGCCTTGTCTATTTAGGATCAGGATTAAAAATTAGGTCAAACCTGCCTGAATAAAAATGAGTCCACAGTTTTCCTTTCCTTATCTCATCACGAGGCTAAGGGGCCATCTACTGCGCAGTAATGCCTCAGATTCTATTTAGTTTATTCATTCTGCCTTCTCAACTCTCCGTACGCATTTAAAGCTCTAATAGTACACACAGCAGACAACGCTGGCCGTGGTCTAGCCCTACGCGTCAGCCCAGTCTCTGAAACTGGTTTCTTCACAGTGGAGGCTGGAAAACTCCCTCATCTCCTGAATCTGAAAACCACGTTACCTTTCAGTTTTGATTATTCTCCAGATATTTGTACACTTCAAACTCCTCTCACTTCCTACCACTAGATGCTTTTAATTGTGCTTATCAAAGGGAAGAAAACGTCTTTTTACTAGAAAGTGTAAAAGGAAAATGCAATAATAATAATAATTATTATTTATTATTATAATGTCTAGACCTTACTTTGTAAAGTATCCTTAGACGACATTTGTTGTAATTTGGCGCTATACAAATAAAGCTGAATAGAAAATTGAATTGAATCTCTTCTGTGAATTTATGATTACACTGACAGCTGGTTTAAGTCCACATTAAAAACCCCGCCTGCTGATAAATGATGATTATTTTCCAGTGACTAGAGACGCCTTCAAACGAGGAGAGGATCACGATTCTGCCGTTGCTGTTGGAGCACTATTTCCATATCCACCATATTGAAAATGTCTTTCACAGGGCATAATGCAGCAGCATGCGTGGCCGCCCAATGAGAGGCAAAAGCTTTGTCAGGTTTTTCACTTGTATTCCCTCCTCTAATCCTTCTTCATGGAGTAATCATACATTTAATGAGCTGAAACGATGTAATTATGAAATTGGCACAGCTACTGTTCCACTGAGGTATTATAAGAAAAGTCACATTAAAGTCTGATATTCTCTCTTGCACATTTTCACTCACTTGACAGGTTTCAGTAAACCCCCCCTCACCATGTTAAAAGGGCAATTAGGACGACCATCACAGCAAAGATTCACTCTTCATGATTTCTCTCCGTCTCTGATGTTGTCGTCTCCTTGTGCCCATAAAAGTTTAGTAGCAGACTCATTTTGCTGTGCAACAAACTGTAGTGCACTAAAGTTTAATTTTGATCCTGTTAGCGCAGAAAAGGTGAACATTGACTTGAACCAATCAATAAAACATCTCAGAGTTTAAAGATATATTGGCTCTCTCAGGCTCATTGGGCTTCACAATCCATTATGGATCGCATCTTTTGCTCACAAAAAATCTGTAGAGAATAGAGGCTGCTACTTTTAATGACTCTCAAAAAAGCTCAATGTGCAGCTCCAATTTACCAGTTCTTCTTTTCCCTGCTCACTCTGTTTTGCTTTTATTTCCTTCCTCTCTTTTACCTCTGCTCTTTTCTCCTGCCTTGTGTTAGGTTAAATTAAGAGCGATCTGAACATGATCTATCCTAACAACACACATTGCACCATAATTTAATTAAGGCTGGGTTTGCTTTGCAGTAAATTACTGAGCCTCTGGAAACTGATGTCTGAAATCAGAGCTCTTTGCTTTGCTTTCAGTCTGTTGTCCAGCCCTGTTGAACTGCTAGACTTCCTACTCAGTCTAATTTCATCTGATGCGTTTGGAGCCGTTTAAAGGCAGAGCACATTTTCCACCTCTACTTCTGTTGCTATTGCACTGTTGCTCAGATTCAATTCATTTGTAGTGAATGGTATTCATGACTGTGCGTGGAATGAGCGTCTCATCTCAGCAAGGATCAATACTGCATTAAGACATCGCCACCTTTTGCCACCGGCTGACAAAAAATCCACGCAGGCTGGAGCTGGCTATCAAAACACTTCCACAGGCTGGAGTCTTGCCAACGTGCAGAGATCTTTTCAGTCCATCTCTATACGCATTTATTTAGTGAGCATCTACATGCTTACTTCTATCAAAGTAAATTGTAGAAAGTTTTCAGACGAACAAAAATGAATTTGTTTTTGCTAATTGGCCACAGTCTACAAGCTTTGCTCAACATGTCTCATTGGCTGTTCCACAAGATGCTCTCAGTGTGACCCGAGTTAGCCTTAGTCAGCCAAACACAGCAGCTAGTCCCGATCCTAAAAGGCTTTTCTGTTGTAATGTTAAAATTGAAAACATACAGTTTGAAGATACAAACAATAAAGCACAAATCTGAGTTCTATGTTGCTTGTTCAGGGATGCAGGATCAGATTCTTGTTCAGACTTTTTGCCTGGGACATGCAGGATACAGGATGCTTTTCATTGGGTTCGCACTAAATTCTAAAAAGTCATATAGCATTTTCAACAAGGTCCTGAAAACCAGGTTATCTTAATTAGCCAACTAGCTGCAGCTAGTAAAATCTCAGTCAGATTTGATGACTGCTCACTAGAAATGAAAAGCTGTTTTTGTCTACCTCTGTCTGAAATCAAGGACTCATTGTTTCAAATATTACTATAAAAGTACACCCACCTCTGAAGTTTAGGTACTAAGAGTTTAGTCTTGGGAAAACTAAGGAAAAGGGGAACAAAGTATACTGAGTACAGTGAGAATCCACAGTCTACCACAGCTGTCCTACAAGTACTACAGTCGGTATCTACACTTGCATGTTGCTACTGTGTGCTGTCATGTAATTTCTGCTTTTAATGTTTTAAATTATTTGCATTCCAGTGTTTTATCTATTTGTGTGAACTGTGTTAAGCACGTCAAGTTGCCTTTGTGTATGAAAACATGCTATATAAATAAATTTCACCTTTCCATCATTTAAACTCCATACGAAGAGAAAGCTTAACAGTCGTAGCAGCAGCAGTCATTTTGGAACAACAACAGTCTGCACTTTTTTTTTGGTCTGATTTTAGCCATGTGGCTGTTTTTTTACTTAAGCTATTCGCGGAGTAATTCAGTGGTTTAGATTATAATCCCAATGTTGGATAACAGTGTTGTGCTGGCCTTGGGTCTTGGGAGTGTGGCCGTCTCACCTCATTTTGTTGATGAAGCATGAGTGTCTCAGTGCACCGGTTTGTAAAACATCAGTGTTGGGCCAACTGGTTGATAAACTATCAGTGTCTCACCTCATTGGTTGAGAGAACTGAGTCTTCATCCAGACTGAGGACAGCATCAGTGAGGATGACGTCGTAGGGGAAAAAACGACTGCTCATCATCTGGACAGACAGAGACAGAAAAAGGCAAATATTACCAACAACAATGGCCCAATAACTTTAACCCACCCAAAGCAACATCACATTGTCAGGAAGCAATGGAAAAAGTGTGGTTAATTACTTTGCATTTTACTCAGCCATTCCCCTGAAGCAGGTCAAAGACATCTCATTTGTTTCCAGAAAATATATTTACTCAAGTGAACATTTTAAAGGCACAGAGTTGGTAAAGAGGTGTGAAAAGATCGAGGCAAAATAAATGACCAGTGAGGAAATGTTTGTTTCACTCCCTGCTGCCTGTCCATCGATCACCGTCCTGACCTAATAGGTTTTATGTGGGTCTTTATCAATTCACTGCCTAACAGAAAGTTTAGTAGACCTTGATCCATTAGCCTAAAGAGGGCTGCTGATGATGTTATTGACTTGAGAGTAAAGTCTGAATTAGTTAACTGCGTAGAAAAGGAAAAAAGCCACAGCTCTTGGCTGAATAAAGTTCAGCTCAAGTTTTAAACAACCATCTCCCTGAAAACAAACAGGCCCAAACTGAAACAAGGAAATAAGGTTCTGTCGCATTACACATACTCAACAGACAAGCACGAGTCTGGAAATGTAAACTTTTACAACCATGTCTACAATTTGTGGTCATGATTATTGCTTATTCCCTTCATCAGAACCATGACATCACATGACTGTCCAAGGCTCACTGTGTGGTTTGAACCGAGGTGTAATGTGACTGTGCCTTTAGTCTGATGAGCAGCAGCTACTCATTTGTCTCCTGGATTTGACGGAGTAATCGTGCCCTGTGATTGATGTTTTTGCAGAATTTATTTAAAAATCTTTGCCATGAACATGATCAAACTGAAAGACACTCAATACTGACTTAAAATGTTGCACCGTGGCACTTTTACTCCAGTAAACATCAGTAATGGCACTGTCCTTAAAAGCCTCATATTGACTGTAGTCTGTCTGAGTGATCCCCCCCCCCGGCTGATATCAGTGCTTTTCTGCCTTTGGACAGAGATCAGATCCTGCTGAGATTACTGAAGTTCAATGGTCTGAGCCTTATCTTTGTCGCTCTCCTTTTACACATTATATTTGCCAGGACTCCCTCTACTTCAAGAAGAGTCTTTGGAGATACCCGCTCTCTCTTTATCGTACGGATATAGATGTCTTAGATGTCTGGAAATTACAGTGGGCGGTCAAAGATCACAAAGCTATCTGCCATCAGAAACCATGGGCAGACACTTTGTCTCCTGATGAACATTTTACTGGTGTGAAACATACTGACTCCAAGAAATTGTTACATTTTTGATCCTTTACATGTCATCATAGTGTCGTAGCAGTCGGTCCTAATACCCAGACCTGAGTTAGCATTTTTGCATCCAGGTTCCCTCATCATGAAGTCAACGGGTTTTTGAATGGGCTTTTGGTTAGAAATAAGGTCTGTGGTTAACATAGGGCCAATACATTTTCATGGTTTGTTCTGCAACATAAAATATATCTGTAAATGCCCCACTTGTGATTTTTAATGCCATCTTAAAAAAGGCAGTTGCTAACAAGTGCCTAAATGAGACTACAGAGGCTGTGGGACATTAAACATCATCACGGACACTCATCTGTCCACTAGTGCACTTATAAACTATTCTAACGAACTGACCCAGCTGTGATTACTAGCTAGATCAGGTCAGGCTAAGAGGAAAGAATTTTGTAGAAGAGGTAAGCGCTATAAATCACTTTGCAAGCTGGAAGCCGAGGTGGTGACGCTGAAGTCATGGGGCGTGGTGTGGTTTGTTTATAGCCCAACAATAGCTTTATATTCTGTCGATTGTGTTTGGGCTTCAGAAATCATAAAAGTATGTTCACCTGTGACGATTATCTTGCTGAACAAAACGTGTCAAACTTTTGTCACTGATCTTATTTTATGCAATAATCCAGATGCCTATGGAAAAATCCCACTGACTTTTTGTCGGGGGAAGATAATTGTGCTAAACAATGTTTATAATCATTACACTGGGAATTCAATCTCACATGCTTTTTGTATTGTGTAAGGTAGAATACAGGACAAGCTGTGTGTTCCTTGATTGTAATTGAGGACGCGGGGGCTACGGACCACCTGACAATACAAGAAATGATCTCCACTGGACAGCCAGCGTGAACACAATTTTATTAAAACTATTTTAATAGTATTGTGTTGCTGAACGCATCGCTGTTGTTTGGTCTTGACAATGACAACAATCTGTGAAATTTCTTCAGGATTATAAAACCTCTGGATGAGCCTTGTGAAGGGCTTCCTGTTTAGCTAGCTCGAAAAAGAAATACTGAGGGTCAACAATTATATATTTTGATGTTTAAAAATAAGATCAAAATGAACTAGTTATACGTATTTGTAAGCTTGTGACAGATGTTTATAGTCTGAAGCTTAAAGACAGTTTTTCCAACCTACACTGACCTTTAGGTTTCAACATTTGGTCCTACTTGACCTTTAGCCTCTCCACATTAATCCTTTGGTATAATTTAAATGTATAGCTAAGGAGTCAGGTTCAATGTGGAAGATTAACTTATCAATATAAAATTCAAGGGGCAAGGCATGAATTATTGAAAGGTGATTGATGAAGGTGAGATACAGTCAACACACAGTATTAGTGGGGAATCCATGGATCACTCCTTGGAGAAAATTGATGTGTGGGTCATAAATGCTTAGCAAGCAGGGCGTCATTTATAGCAAGGCCAAAGTGCAGCACACAGAACTGGTCATACCGGCCCTCATTTCCCCATGTGCTTAATCAGTTGGTAAATAATTTAGATGTGCACAATCTTAAATCATTAAGGTTAAACGCATGAAAGTGTCTCCAGGTCAATCAGTGTACAATCAAGTTTAACTTGTACCTCCTGTCTCTGAAAAACCTTGTCGTGTAAACTACATTATAAGCTGTGTATTGACAGTAAATGGGAAGGTCAGGATTTCCAAGAATTTCTATCGTGCATAATTTATCTTTCAAAGTGCCTGAAGCAGAAATAAAGACACTTTGAAAGATAAATTATCAAATTAAATGGAGGTAGTTCTGGTGTGTGCACCTCTCTCCAACGGCTAAAGAGAAAGGTTGAAGCAGACAGCTATCATACAAGTACTAGGTATCTAGGTTGCTACTTTGTACTGACATGTAATTATTGCTTTTAATTTGCATTTAATGTTTTAATCTATTTTGCATTCTAATATTTTATCTATGTATGCTTTTTAAGGTTTTATCTGTGCGCATTGTTAGGCACCTTGAATTGACTGTGTATGAAAATGTGCTATATTAAAAAAAAACCGCCTTGCCAAAATGCACCGACCACTGAAATGAAGACGTCTTTGAGTCTGTGGCCAGTCTTTTTTGTATTGTAAAACTCTTAAATGTTTAGAGATTTAACATGGTTATTGCTCAACGTACTATTTACTGGACACTTTCGCCTAGTTGACTCAACCTAAAGTAATCGTTGACCTAACAAAGATTAATACAATGCAGAAAGGATATGCTGAGAATATGAAAGACTGTAATAATGATAGATCAGAGAAGGCTATAAAAATCACCAAACACTTATCAAACCTTCTTAAGTTTATATTTCATCATTTGCACTGAAATAAAACAAAGTAAACATCAGCTCAAGGATTAAATTGTGATCAGTTGATGTTGGGAGCCTGTTTTAGTAGTGGCCGCTACAATGAAGTTAATTAATCAGGCCAACTGATATCCTCATTTCGATTGATACTGTTTGTTTGGACACACTGAATGGTGCATCAGATTTTACTACATCTTACCAACAGTCAGTGTTGGGTTATTTTAATAATGAGTACAGTCTTTCTCTTACGCTAATCATTTGTTTTTTAAATACAATGAAGGACCAGCAACCTACTTCCTTGTTTAGGTATGAGGGAAGTTGAGGAAAGACAGAGAGCAAGTAAATGCTTGCTGATGGAGTGTATCCACTCAGCATTACAGAGTAGATGCACTCATAACCACCAAATTACTCTGCTGCTGTGCTCCATTGAGGCAAATGACAAACTTGGTGTGTGTATGTGTGTTGTTATTATAGTGGGAACAAACACAGCGAGCGCTTGGAAAGAAATACCCTGAAGCGCGTCTGTCTGGGCGGCATGACAATATACCACATGACTAGTTATAGGTCCACAGACATTGTTGGACACTGACACACACCAAACACACACGTTTTATTGTCACCAGTGGAAGCATTGTTCTTGTATTTCAAGGGGAGATGTTTACATGAAAACAAACACAAGCAATTAGACTGCAAAGCATCAGAATTAGAGAGAGAGAGAGAGAGAGAGCGGGGTGTAGGGCAGAGAGGCATCATGTGATCAAGCGTGATTTTAGGAAAAAGCTCACTTGTTTAAATTGCTGTGAAAGCAAGTAAAATGAGAAACATGAGACAATTTTTCCCATTTTATGAAATATCACATAACAGTTATGAGTGGCTGTTTGTATGTGAAGAATTCCCCAATAATACTGCGAATGAGAACAATACTGACAAAGTCACACTGGCAGCTTGACTCAATCAAACCTCACCCCACTTCAATCTCACCATCTAGAGTCTATTTAAAACTGAAGCAGCGCTGCATCAGAAGTTAATTAACACAGGAAACAACATTATCTTATACGCTGTACAATTCTCTTGGTCCTGTGTTCCAGCCTCTCTGTAGCTGTTAATACAGACAGGATGGTTTGCATTGTTACCTCCGCCAATGTTTTTGGTTCTGTGTGTGCTTTTGTTGATTGGTTAGCAGGATTACAGACCCGGCTAAATGGATCATCAACATACTTGGTACAGACATTGGCGGGGACCAACCCTAGAGATGATTAGGTCAAAGGTCACAATAGTCAGTCAATACACAATTAAATACTCCAAAGAATGGGGGAGCATTCATATAAAAGTTAAATGATGTTTAAACGATGTTTGTTTGAAATATGACACGTATCTATCATCAGACCAAATTTCATCCGGATGTAATCCAGATTCCGGATCCGACGGGCATTTACAGTGAACATTGAAAACCACATTTAGAGCGTATTTTCTGCCAGAACCCTGAAATGTTCAGCTAAGATGCACAGCATAACTGTGCATCATACCCTGTCTTCTGCATTTTATATTTGTTATGTTTGTGTGCCTCTAAACTGTCTCCAAGAACATCTGGGAGTGTTTTTAAGTGCATGGGATCCTTCCCTTCCCTTCCACTACTAATAGTGTCTTCTAGAAAACCGCTAGATACCAAAAGCTCAATGTTTTATTTTCTGATGAAGCCTGTCAACAAATTACTATTAAAGTACCTTTGAGCAAGACCGTTTTATAAAGGGGAGATAAATGTCTTCACTGCTAAGCAACAAAGCAGCTTTTTATACATAGTGGATACAAAAAAGCCAGCAGCTGTTACCTTGGTCTGTCCTTCAACGACAGTGAGAGGCACGCTGGTGGAGGGCCACTTGTTCCTAGGAGGTAAAGGCTTGTCGCAGTTCCATAAAACCACAATCTGTATGAGAAAAGTACAGGGAGACAGATTATATAAGCAGCAACACTGGTATCTTTCACAAAGTTTAAAGATACAGTGGAACCGGTCTCAGGGTGCATTTTTTTCTGCTCTACAATTAAAACTTACTGAAGAATATCTAATTGTCAGAGGAAGTACACAGTCTTTTGCGCTACAGTATAAAATGTATCTGTCCCTATATCTTTATGCTGTATTCAGTAAAATCACTATGAAGTTACACAAAGTGTGAACAGATGAGTTATTCATAAGACACTTTACTCAGCTGCTGCTATGAGACAAACTGTGTCAATGTAAAGGAAGTCTTCACTGCACATATTTCACAATGAAGTTCAGTATAATGATGCTTTCTGTTTGTGTAACAGACCCATTTCCTTCCAGCCATTATTGCTGTCTTTTCCTACTACTACCTTTTGTAGGATACATGGGTTATTACAGCTTGTTAATTAGCGCTGCAGATAACGGCCATGTTCATATATTACAGAGGTCTACAGAAGCAGCTACAGTATGTATGGTGGTGTATTAGGGCCTCTGTTAGGTGATAAAGATAGAGAATAAAGCTGAAATATTTGGAGAAGGTCATTCTGTACGAGAAAAAAATTATAGAAATAATATAGAAACCTATGACTTCCACATTCTTCATGTGAAAATTAGATTGCCCTGACCTCTGAACTTGAACAGAGAATTTATATCAAAATTACATTTTTCACAAGGTATCATGACTTAAATCTTGAAATATGATGACTTTATGCAGTAATGGTTTTCCCCTACAGTGGCCCTTTAACTAAGTGGCTTTAGAAGAAAGGACGTACATGTGGAAGTAGATCCCACCGTGACATTTTAAGGCATTCTAACCACATTTTGAGCGCTCCTCAGTTTGCAACTCAGCCTTTAAGTGCAAATACAGATGTGAGACTGTAATCCATGTCCTACGTGCTCTTGTTTGGGATTCTGTGCTCTCTGATTTCTCCACTGGGGTTTACGTGAGAGTATGTCTGCGCCAAAAGTTTTGTAAGCGCACAAAACAAGTTGCGAGTGCTCTTCAGTTTGAGAGCCCACAAGAATGGATTTTAGAGAGCAGAAATAGATTTGAGAGAGGGATCACAGAATCATGAGTGTAACAGATTATTTGAGCGAGCAGCGAGAATCCTCCTTCACTCTTAAATCTCTTTCTGCTCTACAAATCCATCCCTGCACTCTCATCTGCAAACTGAAGAGAGCTTGTAACTTGTTTTGTGCGTTTTCAGATCTTTCACTGTGGACAGACCTTCACACAAACCCCAGTGGAGAAAGCCGAGAGTGTAGAATCAGAAATTAGAGCACACATGGCCTGGATTATGCTCTCACATCTGTATTTGCACTTATAAATCAGTGTCTGCACACTCTCAAATGCTGAGTTGCAAACTGAGTAGCGCTCAAAATGTGGTTAGAGCGCCCTCAAACCTTGTGGCGGGGATCTCCTTCCATATGTACACCTTATCACACTGTGTTATTGGAAAAAAAAAGATAAGGAAGAAGAAGGAAAGGGAGGAAGATGAACAGCACCATGGAGTCAAAGGAGGCAGGGGAAGAAAGGTGGTGATGATGACTAAAATTTGAGACAGTTTCAAGTGATATGATTCTGTTGGTCATGATTTTCCTTTGTTGCACCAAATCACACACTTCCCACCTGTGCACAGAACTTGGACTTGGCTACAGCGATGATGAGCTTCATCACAGGGGAGATCTGGGACTGCAGAGGAGTTACTGAATGGATCACTGCTGTGAACTGCTGCGATGGGCTCTTACCTGAACACACACATTTCAAAAACACTTATCAGGGGTAAACTGTATTCAGGCTGTTTAACACAGATTTGTGCACATGTAGCTCTCCATAAAGCCCCATTACGGTTAACTGGCAACAGACAGCTCAGTGCTGCATCCGTCATCCATCTTTCTGACAGGATATATACCCCCAGTTCACATGACTGAGCGTGAGTAAACATGCCTAAGAGTGAGCAGTTTGTGTTGAGTGTCTCTATTAGTGAGTTGCGCTATTTGCTCCTGTAATGAGCAATACGGTTCTCTACAGTCTCACAACAAACCAGCCTCTTACTGAGGCACACAAATGAACCAAACAGGATAAAAAGTCAAGCAGCAGAGCCAAACTTCAATTTACTATTTCCCCCACTCCACTTTGTGTCCACTGGAGCCTGTTTTTGGTCTCCAGCGTTCTCCTGAGGGAAATATCTGGCTTTTTAGCTGCTAAATGCTCCACTATGTTCTGGCTAGTTGCCAGTTTTGTCTATGTGGTGGGCAGGTCCTATACAGTGGGATTATTTGCTGAAAGACGCTGCCTGCTACTGGAAATTGGTGAGATGGAACCAAAACTGTAAGGTTGTGAACTGTAAAACCAAAACAATGAGCTCAAAGATGCTAAAGCACCTCAAAACTGCAGGGGCGTGTACTCAACCTCACAGATGTCTTAATAGGCAGCAAAAAGACTTTATTCCAACGTACACAATACATTGTGAAGAAGAAGAATGCCATTACTTTTTCTTGCGACTGTACTGTACACACACAGTAAACAGTGTGATCTAGAACAACCATTAGAGCAATAACAAAGCTTAATGTGCTGAAGAACTGATGTAAACTAAAACATATAAAAAATATATAAGGAATTTAACAAAGTAGGTAAATAAATACTTTAATGTATCAGTTTGTAGGGCTGAGGTGAGCAGCAGTCAGAGCATACGTCTCTGTGGGTTTGTCACTGTAAACAGCCCATTTCAAATTACACACAGTCATTTGATCCTTTGTTAATTTAAAAATAGTGATTACAGCAGCTTTTAAATTTTAAATCTCCAATGAGAGAATCTCAGATTACACACCAGGAAAACCGAGGCAGATATGGGAACATACACAGACACATGATATTCAGAACAACCGAAGGAGGCCGGGGTTATAGGCACGTGGCATGCCATGGGAACAGGGGAATAAGCATCCTCATGGATAAGTGGGGCCAGAGTGCTCTTTAGCGTTACTCTATCCATCTTTCTGACAAGAGACCCCAGACCAGCCATCTCAAGCGGGCTCAGAAGTACCAGGTCTGGGCTCGTGGACATCACAGAGATTGGCTGAGCCCTTCTGTTTCTACTGTGCTTTCTTGGAACGAGCTGTGCCACCTTCTGTTAATACTAGCTGAATGTTTGCAGATGCTGTACCAATTAGAACAAGACAGTTTTGGTATGATACATAATAATGGATAAACTGACTTTTGCTAGTAATTTATAGGAAGCTACTCCTCACAGTTTCACTGTGCAAAGTGTAGGGCCCAACAGTTTTGAAGCTTTGCTCATATGAAGTAGTAGTAGTCAATAAATAGTGCCCTGTGCTATGTGACTTAATTTCTTTTTAGCTTAGGGGGTCTAGTGAGACTCAAAACAAACTGGCACCATAAGTTGCTATTTTGTCAAAAGTGCCCGTGTTTGACTAATTCTTAGTTTTCAAAAGTTTTCTGTCAGGGGATCTTGGCTAAAATACAGTGGCTCTTTCGTAAATGAACTGAACAACAGTTTGCAGTTTGTTTTTCACAGCTCAGAGTAACACTGTACCACACACAACTGCTCAATTTTTTCCACAAACTAAAGTAAAGCTGTAACTTGAGCCATCAATTCAGGATATTCTTACAGTACAGCTCCTGAGGCCACGATGTCTGAGCACTAAGTCAAACTTTCTCAAACTACTAGGCTGAAGTTGCAAATGCTTTGCCATCAAAAGTTATGGGAAGGCAGCAGAGTGAAACCATCGTACAGTACACATGGCATTGACAACAAGATATTACCCGAGAGCAGCACTGGAGATGGCAGGAGCTAAAATAGTGATTTACTGCAGTGGCATAAACCAAATAGCCCCTCTTTCCTTCTATCCCTCAATCCCTCCCTTCTTTCTTCCTTCTAACCCCTGTGTCCATAATTCCTCTGAGAAAGACAAACATCGATCTGAGTTACAGCCTCAGTCTACTGAGAATCACTCCGGTCTGCATGCACAACTTTCTCTTCACTCTTTGCCTGCAGTTTTAAGTTTGCACCAACAGCGGTCTCATGCCACATACACTGCATATTTTTAAACACACATTGTTCATTTTGCCTGGGGTCAGACCCCTGACTCTGGCCTTCTCTGACTGGTTAGAATGGTGAGGCAAACTCATATTACTGTGCTGTATACTGCACTGCTGCCAGGCTGTTCAGTGAGTCCGGGCCAAAGAACCCTTTGACAGAACCTTTCCATGGTGATGTATGTTTTGGAGTGTATTTCAACTAATTGCATTAATTATTAAAAAAAAATGATATTCAGCAAAGCAAACTATATATCACATGGTGAGCTTGGATATTTGCTGCTTTTATGTTTGCTATTCCAAATAACCAGCAGCCAGTTCTGGTGTCTGTCTTATGTCCAAAAAACAAAACTATTGGTGTCACTAACATCCAGCAACAGCCTCCAGGTGAGCGTGTGGAGGCTGGAGCAGCAGATTATTTGGAATATATTTAAGAAAAACTTGGAGCATCCATGGCTGAACAAACAAAACATGTTTCATCTGCATTAGGACATCATGACCGACAAATGGTCTCTGGCAAGAACAGTGAAAAAAAAACAACAGTTTTTAATGTACCCATAGAAGATTCTTAGGCAAATTTAGTTTTAAGCATCTATTGATGAATTTATGGATGTTTATTCACAGTGAACACTGGAAATATGGATATCCTTCGTACATGTAGGTAACACTAGCCTCAAAATTTGGGTTAACTGAGTGTGTTCAAATTCCACAGAGTTATGACTCCGGGAATGAGTATGACGCAAACGGTACACTTGGTGCCGAGGGTTAAAGTATCTTAACTGCCTCTGAGCTGAGCGTCACTGCCACTGGTGTAGCTCCAACTGCTGAGTATGTTAATATGCAGTCCAAATCGGCTAGCCAAACAATTTGAAAACCTCTGGGCTAAGGCCTCTGACTACATTATCATTAAAACTGGAGCTGAAAATAAAATTCCTTTTGGGAGCAATTAAACTAATGATGCACACTACTGGTCAAAAGATTTAGAACACCCACATTTTTCCAGTTTTTGTAGACATGTAAACAGTTTAAGTCCAGTGAAATGGCAACAAGCTAAAAACTGCTAGAAGTAAAAAAAACAAAACAAAAAAAAGCTACCAAAAACTACAGAATGTGTTTGCATTTCATGTAAAACAGGCCTTTTTCAGGGATCCAGTAACAGGTTAACTGTTTTCTGCAGCAGTGGAAGTAAATGAAGCCTTGAAAACTGATGTGTCCCAACGTTGGCTGATGACTTGCAACAACAGACTGTCTCTGTGCAAAGGCAGTGTTGGAAAAGACTGTGTTACTACACTTACTACACCCTCTGAAGCATCATTTGGAGAAAGGCCATTAACAAAGGAGGTCAGAGCTTTTCTGAGTTTCATCCTATAGCAGGATAATGAGCCAAAAACACCTCCAGGCTGTGCAGAAGGAAAGAACAAGACATGCGGGCTTCAAATGATGGAACGGTAGCACAGTGTCCAGACTTTCCAGATGAAGAGTGAAAGCAAAGCAGCCTACAGGTGGACACATCTGTAACAGTGCTGCTTGTCCCAGTTATGTCTGACGTCAGTTGCTGATAGAATGACACAGACATGTTTGTATGTTGCATTACACTAATGATAACTAGAAAAATGGAGGTGATCCTGAACTTCTGAACGGCAGTTAAACCTTTGTCTATATGAGAGATAAATGATTTATAAAAGTCCCTTAAAGACTACTTAACTGGACATAAAAAAACAACTACAGTATCAAATGACAACAACTTGAAATAAATCCTATATAAGGCCAAGTCTTGCCAAACTTGATGAGATCAATACTTACCCAGTATGCCATAGTAAAACGGGAACTGGGCAGGGTCAATTGAGTACTGGGGGAGTGCGTAGAGGCCACTGGGCAGAGAATTCCACAACAATCGGTTTCTCGACACGTGGGAGTCCACACGGTCCTGGATGATCTGGAGTGAGAGGGTGACAGAGATGTACAGTAAAAAGAGGAGATGGAGAGGAAAGTGTGTTGGAAGAAAGGTAGAGGAGAGGTAGATATGTGAGGTAGAAATTAATAATAATTAAAAAAGAACAAAAAACAATTTGAGGGAAACATTTAAAATACATGAGCCCATGAGAAGACAGATAACACAAGGAAAGGCAGGAGACAAAAGGGGATATAAACAGGTGCAAGTGAAAAAGATGGGAAAGGAAATGAGAGAAAACAGGTGAAAGTGGAGAAAAGGTGTGACGAGAGAAAAAGAAAAATTAGTTGAACAATTTCTCTCTATTTCATACACACAACTTTGCAAACATAACAATTATGTGCCTCATAAAGGCTGTAAATATTTTCCCTTTTATGTTTAGTGGTTTCCAGTTGCAGTCATGAAATTCTAATAATTTGGAAAATCTTGTACACTGAAGGTATAACACTAGTAGTCACACACTCGTGCATATGTGTATTTCTTGGCAACTCGATAAAGCTTGCTTTTGTGGCATAAAAACACTTGTTTAGCACCAAGTAAATAAAGTCATCACACCTTCAGAAAGTGTGCTGGGGAAGGTGTTATGGGAACCTGAAAGCATCGCCCCAGTTGTTGACAAGTGGAGACAAAAGGAATAGACAAAAGGAATAAATCAGAGAGGAAGAACAGAGGGAAACAGAAGTAGTGGTTACAAGCGCTTAGAACTATGTATTCATTTCATTCATATTTCAAGGAGCACAGATTCATACATATTGTTTGCATGTAGTACAAGCAAAGCTATTTATTGTTCTGACACCAAATGCTGAATGAAAAGAGGTTTTTATGGGATTGACCAGAAAACGTCTTTCTAACGACGAGCGCTCGCAACCGCTACTTCTGTTTCCCTCTGTTCTTCCTCTCTGATTTATTCCTTTTGTCTCCACTTGTCAGGCGATGCTTTCAGGTCCCATAACACCTTCCCCAGCGCACTTTCTAAAGATGTGATGACTTTATTTACTTGGTGCTAAACAAGTGTTTTTATGCCATAAAAACAAGCCTTACTGAGTTGGCAAGAAATATACATATGCACGAGTGTGTGAACACTAGTGTTATACCTAAGAGATTTTCAAAGCTCCTTTTATGTTGCTGACAGCCAGGAGAGTTACTGGAAGCCACTAAAGAAAACCTTCTGATGCAGGCTTATAGTGACAACGAAAATGGCGAAGTATCCTGGAATCTTTATGACACACACAATTGACAGAAGAAAAGCAATCTGCATTTACAGTACAATCTTAAATTTAACATTCATGATTTTTTAAATACATTTATTTATTGTGGTGACCAATTTATTATGAGTGTAAAGCATTTAAAAGCAACAAACAATTTTACAATTTTAATGACTTTTTTTCTGAGAACTGTCTGCAGGAAGCAAGATTTTTTTATAAAAATAACTACCTTAACATAAAATATGTTAATATTTTCAACCCTGCTTTGACAGCTAGTCTATCTGGAACTACATAAATATAGAAAGAACACTTTTTTTGAGGCATTTTGTCTTTGTTTTTCTCTCCGACTCCAGAGCTGACTACTGATCTGTGGAGAACTGGCTTAGCACTTACAGTGCAGCCAACTCACAACGCACACACCCGAACACACACACTGCCTGACACCATCCGCCGGGCTCACAGTATGTGGGACACTACAGTTATCAACAACGCCTCATTTCACCCATTTAGCCTGGTGGCGTGCTGGCTTTCAGTTTTTAGCACATCTGGCCAGCAGCACATGGCTGCCAGTGGGCTTCTGTCTAATTTCATACCCTGCTAGCACTGGGCATTTGGTGGAGTCACTAAAACCTTGTTTTTAAGAAGGAAAAAAAAATGCTGCAATTTGAGAAATGTTTCTAATATTAACCTGAACATGAACAAGATTAGTCTGTTAATCCCCAGTGTGTTTAAGTGATGGTCCACACACTCTACAAACTATTGTCCTTGCCACACAGAAGCCTTCCTGCAAACTCTTTACTATATAGTAACTATAGCAGCACTTCAGTTAATAGATGGCATTTTCAGGCACATACAGCAGACCTTTATTGTAATTCTATATCTTATAGCTTCAGTCCAATTCAATTATTTTCAAGTCTCAAAACAAGTAGGTGTAAACTTTGAAAGCAGAAATAGCACATTCCACCAGGATCTTATGGTACAAACCTGACTGAGATATTGCTTTGACATTACTGAGCCAGTTCAATGCCACTCAGTGACTTGCATTAGACTGTATTTTAGAATTTACCACTGTCCCATAATTTATGTCCACAATGGCTGCTTTATAGCAAAGGTTACATAGGCTCACTTGATAATATGAAAGCTGATTTCTTTGGTAAAGGCACAGCATGTATGTGAAGTCAAAGGTTTATGACTAAAATAACTATATATAAACTATTGTGTTCTGATTCTGCTTAAGATCTGTTTCCATAAGTAAACACACAACATTGAGAAGCAAAATATTTAAGGAACCCTTCAAAATACAGTATGTACTATATGATTAATGCAGGGGTCACTGTCTAATCTGCTGATTATTGTTTTCATTATTTGATTTATCTTTTTATTTTTGACTTCCTAGAGTCAATAATTTTAGTTTTTCCCTTTAATTTGTCACTCATGACTATTTAAATTGAAACTTTTTAATTTAATCACTTTTACTGGCCAAGTATGGTGGCACTGTCCCTGAAAGGCACTGACCTGACCATCAGGAGCAACTTGGGGTGAAATGATGAAGACAATTGCAGATTGTACCTTTAAACTTGCTGCATGTACCGATGTGACATCAGCAGAATAAATTCATTTCTACTCAGTTTCGACAAAATGCCCTACTGTAGTAATTATTTACTAATTTTTAGGAACCTTATATGAGCAGGCCTGAAGGCACTGTTATAAAGAAATGGCGATGATAACTTTAGGAGGTGCTGATTGCAGATCATGGTGATAGTGATCATGGATTCAATGCTGCTGCTGATGATGAGGGTGATGAAGAGGATTATCAACCTCTGTGTCTGGTATTCAAAAGTGCTGCAGAGAGCAAACAGTCACTGAGAACTGACTCAAGGCTGCAAGGAAGTAAACTAACAACAACAACGGATGCTAAAAAGAGAGGACGAAGGCTCTTAGACGCCAGTGACACAAGTTCATCTTCTTCACTTCAGCTAGCGAGGTCATTCAATGAGACGGCCTCTAGCTTGAGAGCAGGCGTATACACCCACACAGACATACTGCAGCCTCTGTAACTTGAGGGCTGCCAGACATTCTCTGCACTTCACTCTGACTCTCACGCTCACACAGTTTTGTTTCTAGTCAAAGTTTTGTCAAAGTTTGTTAAGATACAGTTTGCAGTGTGGAAAAATGTGCTCTTTCCTATTATCATTTACAGGTAGGTCATTTAAAGTTGCACCAACAATTTGTTTTATTGAAAATAATGAGATTCAACTCTTTTTTTTTTAATAGTGAATAAAATGACATGTCATGTAACATGTGTCACATGTAGAGATAAACTCACAGCTTTGTAAAAAGCTACAAAACCCAACACTGATGCCGAAACATACTACAGTACACTCTGTGGTTAATCTGAGCTTGTTTATGGGTGGAACTATATCAATATGAAGAAGAGCAGAAACATCAATACTCAAAAAGGTTTAAAAAAAAACAAAACAACTAGAGCAGGATTTCTTCTAGACGATGTGCAGCCAGCAGCGGCGTACAGTGTAGAACAAGACTTACTGTAGCTACTGGGTTGATTAATCAAAGCTCTCCTGACAACTCTAAATCCAAAACTCCCATTAAGAAGATTTTTTTGGCAGACTTACCTCCAGAGTAGTTAAGACGATTTTGGCTACAGAAGAGAAGTAGGCGTCCCAGAGGAACTGAGTCTGCTGGCGGAGAGCCAAGATCCTGTCACGGCCCACGGATCGCGTAATGGAGGGAACCTGGAGGAAGAGGAGAGATGGAAATGCCACAAGACAAAAATGACAGTGAGATAAATTAAGTTAGATTTTAAACACTGTTGAGTGAGGGGATGAGAGCTGGTGTGTGTGTGTGTGTGTGGGGGCTTTACTTGACCAGCCAGCGCTCCAAAACCAAACCATTTAATTTACTGTGATACAAAACAGAGAAAAACAGCTTGGAAAGTCTGGAACCAGCAAATATTTGGTATTTTGGCTTGATAAAAGATGATCCTAGTATCAAATTTGTTATCAATTAATTTTCTGTTCAATTAATTACTGTATTTCAACACTGCAGAGGAGATAATCTGTCAAATCATTCCAGTTATGTCTACTTTAGATCATCATACCCTCGAGGGAAAACGGAAAGCCTCAAAAGAAAGTGAAGATTAAAACTTCACTAGTCAACTTTTTCATCTCTGCAACTTGACATATGCATCATACGTTGCTCCAGAAATGTTTTAATGATTGCTCATTTATTTTCTGTGGATAAATATGAAGTGACACAAATCTTGAGTTCTGCATCGGCAATGTACCAACAAACAGCAGACTCGCAGGAGCCCATTAAATATCCTGCTTCTGATGCACCAGAGGGGGGGAGCTGAGGTCCCAGTTCACACGGTCATGGAAGACATGAGCAGCTGGCTTGTGGCCTCAGAGGGAGGCAGTGAAGGCATGAAATCAATGGAGATGAGAGTCCTGCCAATCTGACTGAGGAACTAAATGTCCCAATATGTCAGGAAGATGGAGAAGGACCCTCTCATGATGCTCGTCTCAGAGTAAAACATTATCTTAGCCCCACTCAGCTTGACAATGAAGCTAAAAAGGGAATAAGCAGCCTCGTAGCCAATGTTAGTGAAGAGTCACATCAGCCTTCAAGGGCCAGTGACAGATTTAGAGCCAATGAGTTGTATAATGTTCTGGACACAGCCCCAATGCCTCTTGACTCAAAGTCTCAGTGCCAACCTGCTAGATATAGTAAAATAGCTACTGCGGTCTAAAAGAGGAATAATGACCAATGATGCTAATATCAGAGCAGCCAGAGCATGAAACACTGGCCATAGTCCAGGGGGAGACAGCAGCTGCTTGGCTCCATCTCTCAGGCTGCGAGTACAGAGCTTCTCCTCAGTTTGCGAAGCTTTTTGAGGCCCAGTGAAACAGCAGCAAACAACAATGAGCATCTTTATATTTTTAACTAATTTCCCCTGAAAAATACCTTGATTTCATTTAGAAATAGATTTCTTGAAACCAAATTTCACCTGCATTTTGTGTCCCTACAGACCCAAAGGTTTTTGTTTCCTTTACTCGTTTCCTTAGTTTCCTTTGCAAAAGGAGACTGATCACTGCAGTTTACAGTAACACAACAGCAGCAAGTGGAGATCACTGCACTGACCACTGCAGAGGTCTCTGACAAAAAAATGTAACCACAATGCAATGTGGTGTCATCCACCCAAATCAAAAATGTACAAGCATGCATCCCAAAAAGTGTATTTCTACTGTTTACCTCAAAATCACCTCAACAAAAGATAAAATACTTGCCACTGTAATAACTTTCCAGAGCAGTAAAATCCATTCTTGTCGTATTAGACACCGCTGTGCAGTGTTCTGGTGTCTGATAAGCCTTCAAAGTTATGTTGCTGCTTCTCAAATTGGGATTCGTGGATTGTATTTCATGTTGCTCCAGTGCTTGAAACAACATCAGTGCAGCCACAGACTGCAACACTGACAGCTCAGAAAACCTTATGGAACTAGAAATTGTTTATGAACACTAAAAAATGAGAAAGAAAATAAGTCCATGAAAACCCGTGCCTTCATTAAGTAGTCTGAGGACAGTATGGGCGCCTACTGCTGGTGCTGATGTCACTGGGATCTGCTGATGGTAGAGCAAGCTTTAATTGTTCAGCTCTCTGAGGTGGAATATAAACAATGCCAATCAAATCAGCTCACTTCTCTTCCCCCTTAGTTGTGTATTGTGCACGTCTCCTCTCCACAGGGGGAACAGGAACTCTACATATTAAACAGCCAGGTATTGCTGTTCTCAGTGATGTAATTGAAAGTAATGAGATTCAAGTCTCTCAGCAGGTGTTAGAGCCTCGATGTCATGTTGAAGAGTGAGTCTGGGTGACCATGTGCCTTAGTGAGACGGTAAGACAAAGGGGGTAAACATCCACAGTCTGTTTACCAACCAGAACCATGTTTGTTATTATATGTGTTTACACTGTACAGATGCTGTCACTTAGGCCACGTGCAATAAAGCCTGAATCCTGACCCTGAAGGAGTCTATTCTGACATTCTTTCAAAATGTAATGCTGTTAGACTAAACATTGATGGCTGAGTTATTCCTTGTTCCACTATAGCTAAGAGCCTTGGTGCTATTGTAGATAGTACTCTATCATTTAATGATCATATAAACTATTCTTCCATCTTTGAAACGTCGCCAGGCTGTGGCCCCCTCTCACCAAGGCGAGTGTAGAGGTTTTGGTCATCGTGCTTATGATATCGCACATTGACTACTGCAACTTGATTCTATCTGGCACACCGAAAAAAACCCACTCAGCAGGTTCAGAATGTACATAATACTGCTGCGAGAGTCGTTTAGAGTTCCAGGTCATATGAACATATTACACCGCCTTTGAGACAATAATAATATTCAGTTTAAATCTCCAATATGTAATGTTTTTCAAATATTTTTGTTAATTTGGACAGGTGCTGTCACTGAACAGCCCTGGCAGCAGTGCAAAGGTATTAGCTTGAGCAGGACTGACCTCTCTAACCAGTCAGAGAGGTTCAATTATTTCTGCTTGATCATTAAAGTTTTGTTGCATTCTCATTTATTGTAATTTTATAACAACAAATATCTGAAGAGCTGGGCAGAATGCAGTAGATCATAGTGAAGCTCAGTTAGTGACTATGGATGATAGAGTATTTGCTGCTTGGATTTGGAACAAGCTTCCAAACTAAGGCCAATGAACTCAAATGAAACTTTTAAAGTTGCTTTAAAGACCTGACTGCTTTTAATGTTTAATGCTGATGATGTCCAGCAGTGCTACTTCCCATTTTGTTCTATTTAATTTTGGTTTCAATTTGATGGCATTTCATTGTTGTGCTTAATTTATACTTGTGTTTCTGTATTATTGTTTGGTACTATATTGTTGTAAAGCTCTGAAATTATTAGTATTATTTGTGTAACATTGATTTAATTCCTGTTTGGAAATGTTACTGAGGAAACCATCTGGATTTCAGCTTTGAACTTTGAAGGAGTGTTTGAGGGTTAGTCAGTGCAGACATGGCCTGATGTGTGCTCAGATGTCCGAGTGTGGATCTGTGTGCAACATGACAGAAAGTAAATGTGCACAGCAGTCATCTTGTGTTTGATTTTATCGTGTTGTGTACTCACAAATGTCAGGCTTTATCCTGAAAGCCTTGGAATTATTTGTACAGTATGCCTGCATCAAGACCAGGCAAATTAATGGGAAAATTGCTTGTTTTGTTCAACCTCTGAAATTAATGTGAACACCCTCAGTATTCACCCTGTCAAAACAACACTTTCTTCACACATATTAACTTAAGCAACAATTAGCATGCTTTTAGATAGATGGGTTTGTTTTGTTGAAGGGGATAAACAACACAAAATAACCTCTAACAACATTAGAGCATCACTGTGGGTTTCAGTAATGTTCAGTGATAAAAAGACTGCTTCATTCCATCTACATGTAAAAGCCAACTTTGTAATTCTTTTAATAAGGACCTTTCTGCTATTGGTAGATTCACAGAGAAAATTTTAATTATCATCATGGCTAGGTGCTGATAGAAGGCTGATAGGGGACCAGGCACACATTAATTAAAGGCAGATACAGTGTACAACCCCCAACACACACACACACACACACACACACACACACGTGCTGATGTCACTGGGATCTGCTGATGGTAGAGCAAGCTTTAATTGTTCAGCTCTCTGAGGTGGAATATAAACAATGCCAATCAAATCAGCTCACTTCTCTTCCCCCTTAGTTGTGTATTGTGCACGTCTCCTCTCCACAGGGGGAACAGGAACTCTACATATTAAACAGCCAGGTATTGCTGTTCTCAGTGATGTAATTGAAAGTAATGAGATTCAAGTCTCTCAGCAGGTGTTAGAGCCTCGATGTCATGTTGAAGAGTGAGTCTGGGTGACCATGTGCCTTAGTGAGACGGTAAGACAAAGGGGGTAAACATCCACAGTCTGTTTACCAACCAGAACCATGTTTGTTATTATATGTGTTTACACTGTACAGATGCTGTCACTTAGGCCACGTGCAATAAAGCCTGAATCCTGACCCTGAAGGAGTCTATTCTGACATTCTTTCAAAATGTAATGCTGTTAGACTAAACATTGATGGCTGAGTTATTCCTTGTTCCACTATAGCTAAGAGCCTTGGTGCTATTGTAGATAGTACTCTATCATTTAATGATCATATAAACTATTCTTCCATCTTTGAAACGTCGCCAGGCTGTGGCCCCCTCTCACCCAGGCGAGTGTAGAGGTTTTGGTCAGCGTGCTTATGATATCGCACATTGACTACTGCAACTTGATTCTATCTGGCACACCGAAAAAAACCCACTCAGCAGGTTCAGAATGTACATAATACTGCTGCGAGAGTCGTTTAGAGTTCCAGGTCATATGAACATATTACACCGCCTTTGAGACAATAATAATATTCAGTTTAAATCTCCAATATGTAATGTTTTTCAAATATTTTTGTTAATTTGGACAGGTGCTGTCACTGAACAGCCCTGGCAGCAGTGCAAAGGTATTAGCTTGAGCAGGACTGACCTCTCTAACCAGTCAGAGAGGTTCAATTATTTCTGCTTGATCATTAAAGTTTTGTTGCATTCTCATTTATTGTAATTTTATAACAACAAATATCTGAAGAGCTGGGCAGAATGCAGTAGATCATAGTGAAGCTCAGTTAGTGACTATGGATGATAGAGTATTTGCTGCTTGGATTTGGAACAAGCTTCCAAACTAAGGCCAATGAACTCAAATGAAACTTTTAAAGTTGCTTTAAAGACCTGACTGCTTTTAATGTTTAATGCTGATGATGTCCAGCAGTGCTACTTCCCATTTTGTTCTATTTAATTTTGGTTTCAATTTGATGGCATTTCATTGTTGTGCTTAATTTATACTTGTGTTTCTGTATTATTGTTTGGTACTATATTGTTGTAAAGCTCTGAAATTATTAGTATTATTTGTGTAACATTGATTTAATTCCTGTTTGGAAATGTTACTGAGGAAACCATCTGGATTTCAGCTTTGAACTTTGAAGGAGTGTTTGAGGGTTAGTCAGTGCAGACATGGCCTGATGTGTGCTCAGATGTCCGAGTGTGGCTCTGTGTGCAACATGACAGAAAGTAAATGTGCACAGCAGTCATCTTGTGTTTGATTTTATCGTGTTGTGTACTCACAAATGTCAGGCTTTATCCTGAAAGCCTTGGAATTATTTGTACAGTATGCCTGCATCAAGACCAGGCAAATTAATGGGAAAATTGCTTGTTTTGTTCAACCTCTGAAATTAATGTGAACACCCTCAGTATTCACCCTGTCAAAACAACACTTTCTTCACACATATTAACTTAAGCAACAATTAGCATGCTTTTAGATAGATGGGTTTGTTTTGTTGAAGGGGATAAACAACACAAAATAACCTCTAACAACATTAGAGCATCACTGTGGGTTTCAGTAATGTTCAGTGATAAAAAGACTGCTTCATTCCATCTACATGTAAAAGCCAACTTTGTAATTCTTTTAATAAGGACCTTTCTGCTATTGGTAGATTCACAGAGAAAATTTTAATTATCATCATGGCTAGGTGCTGATAGAAGGCTGATAGGGGACCAGGCACACATTAATTAAAGGCAGATACAGTGTACAACCCCCAACACACACACACACACACACACACACACACACACATGCTTTCACGTCTCTGTGTTGTTGTCCAGGTGGTGATGTAGGTCACGCAGGTGCCATGTGGTAATATAGAGAGTAATTAGAGAATGTAAATATCAGAAGCTCTGTCTGCTGCTGTAATTAAAAATAACAGAAGGTGGTCCAATTGTAGAATAATCTCTCTTAGATAAAAACAGCTCCTGGTGGAGGTGTGAGTGACTGTGAATATCACAGCTGTCAAATCAGAATAAAATAAAATTAACGAAAAGCCACACGACTGCAATTAGATTTCCTTTTTCTCTCAGTTGAGCTGAATGTCGACACATCACTTATGTGCTGACAGTTCCCACTTCTGACAGGAGTTTGGCTGAGTTTCTCTAAAAAATAAAAATCCCACCAACTTTTTCTTCCTGGTTTTTATTTCGAGAGATATGGCACTATCTGTGATTCCACTGACAATGTGCGTCTGCTGCTTGTTTTTTTTGTGGCTTTTACATAAAATCTCAAACACTGAAAAAATAGGTGGAGGGGAAAAATACCATACTTACTTGTATAATTACCAGGAGAAAAGATTTAGGTGCGTGGATTGAGAGAACAACATTTAGCTATTTCCTCTCAAATCTCCAACTAAATACATCAGATTTTGCATCAAAGCCATTAAAGAGAAACTGATGAAACTGGCAGTTGTGTTTGTCATCAGCAGCTGACAGGGACACACATCTGCTCCCACAGGTTTGCATAGCGGCTCCTGATATATGAGGTTTACGTCTCTGCTTGAATCGGCCCCAGCTGGATTTTGGTGATTGCCCAGGGGGATCTGGAGCCAGAGATGACAATTATAATTGGAAAGATGTTGACATTTCACCACCCAGAGACTGCATTGGCCCCCGCGGAAAGGACACGGTTTATCTTTTGATGCTTTATGCCGTGCAGCGTGAGGACACTTTGCCCACTTCAGCCAGTTTACTCGGCCGATACATTTTACCAACCTTCATTCTTATACCTGCTGTAATTGTATAATGTCATAATGAATAATTTTATTTCTCTCTCTTCATGTCCCTTTTGTATATTCTCATACCTATGCAGGATGCTTTATAGCATTTTTTTTCCCATTCATCATCACTGTCCTGTGGGCCAGACTCCACCTCTCCAAAATTTTTATCAAAATCTAGTCATTACTTTTTGAGTTGTGCTGCGAACAAACACACGGCGTCAAAAACATTACCTCTGCCTATTATTAGATATTATATAATTGCTGTTACTCACCATTAACAAATTATCAAGTCACTGCAGCTTTCTGTGATTCATTCACACTTAATAGAACAAGAATATTATTTGTACCCTTATTATAATGTGTTACATTTCATAGCATTTTCCTACCTGTAACAGCAGTCTCTCGTCTCCAATTATGGCGGCTTTCCTCCAGTCGATCACTTCAGAGAAAGGAAGCTCCCAGCCGTTACTCAGAATAAATGGGATACAGGCTGCCTGTGAGGAAGGAGAAGTGAGGGAAACAACACCAAAAGGAAGGATCATTGTGTTGTTCAAAGTGTTTGGATTTGGAAAACGTAGGAGGAACTTGTGTTGTGTAGTTACAGGTTACATGAGTTCATGCCTGGATCACAGATTAAAGATTATCATTGTTAATTTAGCACAATTTTCAGCTCTGTTTTGCTGCAAAAAAGGAATAAAGAACATGCCATTTCAAAGTTTTCACAGTGTGATAGAAAAAAAACCCCAGTAACACAAGTTTAAAGCAGAGCTCTGTTTTTCTGTCCGTTTTCCTTCCTTTGCTGACAGATCGATCCTTTTAGGTATTTTCTGTCTGATGGGACACTTTCAACGTGCTCCAAGTTGGAGTTGTGCAGAAACAAAATGGAGATGCCAAAACGACTATGGATAAAATGTGTATTTACCTATTTGTCCTGTATGCATCGATATTTAGAGGATTCATTTATGTAACTTAATTGATCAGGAGCTGTTTACATGTCCCAGAGGAGCTCTGCTATAAGAAAAATATGCCATTTTCTGGCTAATTATTCTTCATATTGAAAAAAGAAATACTATAAAAATTCACTCCACAATTCTCCTGCCCACAGGAGAAGGCAATGGACAAAAACTAGAAGTGGGCAAATTATATAGTTATATAGTACAGTTTGTCAGCAATTGTAACTCTTAATTTGTTCACGTGTCATAAATAATTGATTACAGCTATGATATAGAGTGTCATCAAACCAAAAACATATGTAAAATTCCTGTTTTCAGAATATTGTATGTCTGATATGTATAACTGCATGTGAAATTGTGTACTGTAGGGATGATGTAGTTTTCTAAGCCAACCTGGAAGTTAGCATCACCCCAGTTCCCTCAACAAAAAGCCAATGTGATTTTTTTCCATAGGCTTTTTTGATTATCTGTCGTAAGCAATGGTTTATGACACTTGTGCTTTGTTCAGCAAGATAATCTTCACAAGTGAACAGCTTTATGGTATTTGAAGCCCAAATACAATTGCCAGGCTATAAACAAACTACACCATGGTCCCATAACTTCAGTGGCGAAATTCTTTTCTCTCAGCATGACCTCATCTAGCTAGTGATCATGGCTGTGTCAGTTTGTTAGAATAGTTTGCAATTGCACGAGCTGAAGCATAACAAGGCTGTAAAGGGGATTAGTGAGGAGATGAGGCTCCATATTTGGCGACATGACGCCTTTTACAAGACTTGTAAAAGCATTAAAAATCACAAGTAAGGGTATTTACTAATGTATTTTATGATGTAGAATAAAACAAAAATGTATTGGCCTTGTGTTACCACAGAACCAAAAACCCACTGTCTTCAAGGCGAAGGAACCAGTAGTGCAAAAATGCTGACTCGGTTCCTGGTTGTAGGACTCACTACTACGGCAACTGGTTATACATATTATAATGTCATTAGTAAACCATATACTGCCTCTAAACACTGTCAGGGGGTAGACTCAGAACTGATGGGAGGGAGAATGTGTTGTGTGATCCTGGGCCATGTTTGAGTCGAGGGTCAAATGAGTTATAGCTTCACTTTAATAACTCAAGCAGCAACAGAGATGAGTGGGAAAAATTCAGCAAGTCTGGTATTTTCATTTAAAGTTCAAGTTTGACTGTATTCTCAATCAAGCAAAGCTGAGAGATTAAAGGATATTCACAAAATGCCGAGTGCATGATCAGCGACCTGTCTAGGCAAATTCTCTCTGCTTTGATTAGCCTGGCATTGTGGGGCTCCTTTCTCTCTTCTTTCTTTCTCTCTTTCTCTCTCTCTGTCATCCTCTTACATGTCTTTGTTTTTCTGCCCTCTCCTCTGCTGTCCTCTGAATTTTAATGAATAGTACACCTTTACATGCATCTTCTTTTCCCTTTAATTGTTTTTCTCTGGCAAACAGGTTGGATTTGCTGAAAAATCCATTCATAAGTTAGCATGCATTTAAAGTGAAATTTTAATTAAAAGCATCGGCAATTTTTTCTGCCAATCATTTTTCCTGTCCCTTTACATATCTTACCAAAGAAAATCTCTTAACTTCTCTCATGTCACCAAGACGTTCAGCCTGTACTTGCTCACTATGTGATAAAAAACACTACAGAGAAGTTGGTGGGGCCTGTGTCTTGTTTGTTTCCTGTGTAGTCTGGTAACTCACTGGCATTTAAAACTATAAACTATAAACTATAGGCAGTTAACAACAATAACCAGATAACTTTGAACCTGGTCTCAGCTGGACATATAACAGGAAAGTGAGGAAAAACCAGCCAGGGTCAAGCACAGGGCTCAGCCAGGTTCACGGAGTCACAATAGAGAGGACACGCACAGAAGCAAGCTGCTAATGAAATCTGAACATATCTGGGTCTGAGGACGTGTATAAACGGTTCTCTTCTCCGTGGTGTATCTACAGAAACAAGTTGCTGCTCTGACAGGAGATGACAGATTGTCAATATTAATAAGATGAAGTGTTGGTAAAAAGAGGCCAGGGAGCTGTTTGATTCCTTGCAGTACTCAGCTAGAGCGCCACAGGTTGTCTAATAAATCTTTAACAATCACCATGCAAGACTTGTAATGGAGTCCTGCAATTCATTCAAGTAAAAGTTTTTTTTCTTTTTAGATTTTTACATTACAGTATTGCTTCTTTTGAGTAAAACGTCTAAATATGTGTTCTACTGCTTCCTATTTATTACATCGCTGAAATAAAATATGGAGGGAAAAAACACTTGCTTACTCTCACTTGTGAGTCTAAAGTATTTTCACATGTTGCTCACACACACCTGCAGGAATACAGTGCGCACTGACATTATCTCTGAAAACAGAAACACACAGACGCACCTGCAAGGCCTCCAGGAAACGAAAGGATCCAAGACGCCGACCCCGAGGAACCAGGCAGAAACTGGAGTTATGGAGCAGCTCCTGATAGTCGAACCTACACACACACACAAATAAAACATTAGGTTAGAATAAAGAAAAGTAAAATAAGAACATGATGCAACTTCTGAGTGTACAACCTGTACAAGAGAGCATTAACACTGTAAAAACGAATGATCAAGCTCTATTTGAGAGAGAGAAAACAGCACGATAAGACAACAGAAAATGAGAGGGGATATTTTGACTAATTTCTTAGAATCCAAAAGGTGAAGACATTTTCTTGGTGAAAATATTGTGTTGAAAGAAACAAAGGGCACAGTGACAAATGATTGTCAAACCCTAAATCCATTTCCTCCAGTATCCTCACAGATCAATTTCAGAGAACAATCAAAAGTGGCCAGCAAAGACTTTTTCAAGGACTTGATCTCTTCCATAAAATGTGTTCTAGTAGAAGGGAGAGTGATAGCTCCTGCAAGCCAGAGGATACATGGTGGATAAATAATGAAATTTGCTGAGGAAAAAAAGCAGCTAATAGAATCTTCTGACTCCACTCAGCATCCACTTCTCATCAATGCCAGAATCCTACTGATGTTGTGCTCCAGAGGTCAATAAATCTGGACTCGAAGCTCAGCTTAGCTGATTTGCAAAACCTGCCGTTAATACTTGTGCAGCTTCCCAAAAGAGAAGAACATCATTTTCATAGTCTTATAATTTCCAATTAGAAGTGTAAAGCAGTGGTTCCCAAACGTTTCCTGCCGGGCCCCTCATTTTGTAGCCACCCACAACCATACACGTCAGTTATATTTAGCCATTAAACGTCACAACAAAGGTATTTTTAGCAAAGGTGTGGCTAAAGACACAGAGAAAAGTTGTTAAAATCAGAAAAATCCAAATGCTCCAAACTGTGGTACAGGAAACAGAGAGGAGGACACTTGGTAGTGTCCACTCAGTTTTGTGGTCATTCTGAGAGCGGAGCTATTTTTTGTTGTAGCTGTGGTCTGTCACCTGAAAAGCTGTTTCTGATACAGTTTTTCTTAAACTACAGCAATAAAATCATGGAATCTGTAATTGAACTGGGTAAATTACAGTTTCATTAACATTATAATAATACAATTTATATGCAAGTATTTCATATATTTTCCTACTGTACAAATCATCATACTAGATTTACCACATGATTCTTGCTAAAGTGTGTTCTTCTCTGTAGTGTTCCACAATGTTGATGTTTTAATAAAACTATTTCTTATTAATTACCCAATACAAAATAAATAAATAAAAAGCCTGAGGTATGAACCAAACCATGGCTCAAAAACCAAGGTCTGAACCATGGATTTGGTGACTTATTACACCAATATCTCATATATATGTAAATTGTGCTCTCTTTCAAAAGGAGATTGTGATTAATCCTAAATAGTTTTATTAAAACATCAACATTGTGGAACACTACAGAGAAGAACACACTTTAGCAAGAATCATGTGCCGAAATACTTGTTGATGTTGTTCTTCTAAATGGGCCAATATTTTCTTCTACCCGACCTATCCACTACACACTGATTTTTTTAAGTTAAAGTACAAAAGTTTACAGGAACTTAACAGCAGCCTTCTATCAACGCTGATGGTTCCAAAAACTTCCTTCAAACTTTGTTGGACTTTCAACTTGCAAGTCACTTCGGTCTGTCCAAAGTCACTGATTTTAAAGCTGTGTGAGAGTGTGTGTGTGGGTGTGTGTACACATGATCTCAGGGCTGGCCGGAGGAGATTTGAGATTGCAGGCTAATCTGTCTGGGGATCAACTGTCCCCACAACCTCACCTCCAGACACCTGTGTGTGTGTGTGTGTGCGGCCTTATTTATATATACTTGTGGGGACAGAACACTGGGAGCACAATGCTTACCGGGGACCACAGGCCGGGCCCCAAAACTAATTCATTGAATTTTACAAAAATGACGAGGTGTAAGGTGTAAGGCTCTCATCTTTTCCTTCCTTTCGCAGAGGCTTCACCTTTTGTTTTTGGGTAATACAGTGAAGGCACAGCTGCTTTATCCTGAGCCGGTACCCTCACTCTGGAATACTGAGCATCTACTGTACCACCTCTGTTGTTTATTGTCTCAATCAGAAAATATTTGAAATACTTATTTGTGTTATTAAGTAATACTCTATAAATCTGTTTATCATTTCTAAAATGTGACATAAAATAACTAAAAGCTTAGAGGCTTGGTTAGATTCTGATGTTTACTTATTTTTCGATCACTTCCCCATCTAAACTTTAACCCTGGTTTTACCTCGTTATTTGTCGCAGTCTTTCTGTGCTACAGAACGTGGCCTCTTAGGTCTAACAGGTCCACTCCCATCATAGGTTGTACCTGCCCAGGGAGCCTCCATGGTCTGTCTTTGAAATGAGCCATACTGGTTTGAAGAAGGTGTCTTATAACCTCGGATCAGCGGGGGTTGTGGAATATGTGTGGTGCGGATTTTAACACTGGCCATAGAGGCCGAGAAATAAACACAAGGCCTGAAGATAGCAGAGTGGGGCGGGGTTAGGTGCAGCAGGGAGACAACACTTCCAGGCAATTTTTCACTTGGTTTATCTGAATTTGTGCTAAATCTTAGTTAATACAGATTAATACAAGCTCAAAATCAGCTGACAATGTATGAAAGGTCAAATAGGCTAATAACAGAGAAGGATACGAACACAATTTCCAAGGTTAAGAAAGCTATAATGAGCTAACACCAGACAATTAGTAAAGTAAATCATCCATATGCTACACCTGCTCACAGCACCACCTAGAGTTTACAACAGCCTTGAAGTCAATCTGAGATACCAAGCTCTTTAAATTAAATTTCAAGTGGCTTGTTTCCCATCTCTGTCTGTATGCTAAGAATACAGATGTGAGACAAATGAAAGAAAAACAACCCTGAATAAATGAGTGGTCTCTTCCAGGATGACAGAGCCTCCATCCACAGGGCACAATGGGTCACTGAATGGTTTGATGAGTATGAAAATGATGTGAATCATATGCCGTGGCCTTTTTACAGACACTAGGAGGTGATGGGGTCCAGCAAAGTGCTCAGCAGGGATATATTTACCATCAAGATTGCCAGTGCTATTTTCAGGAAAAACATCTTTGTACTAGTTACTTTTTAAAGCGGCATTCATCACTTTTTGGCCACTAGAGGGCAGAAAAATCCCATAACAAGATGACAGATACACAGAATTTGTTTCAGCTCTGATTTTGATGACAATAACTGGAAGTTAACATTTTCTCTTCCTGACAAGTTGTACTTTAATAAAATGTTTCCTTTTCCCCTTGAGTGTTTTAAAAATGGTGCTACATTTCAAATGCCTTTTCACACAAATTTGTCAACTCATTTCTTTTTTTTTTTAACAACTAGCTATAGACTTAAAATAATAACAGCATAAGTGTTTATGAAGATTCAAGACTTTTTTTGCCATTTGTGCATAAACAGACAGTCTAGGCCTATAGGAATTCTTGTGCAGCTCTCCTTTGGAGTCAGGTAAGGAGTTAAATGCCAGAAAGAACACTTAGTCTTAAAATAGAAAAGGTCCATAAGGGCGACAAAGTTTTAAAACACAATACACAAAAATAGGGTAGTAGTATTTTCCCCAGTGAACTTCAAACATTGCACTTAGTAATTCACATGGTGGAGTTGGATATGTCATTATGCTTGGTGAGATAGTGAGGGGTTACTGCCCATGTCTAGTAAGGGGTTATTGCACATATATTCTCACATTTCTCACATTTTCGTATTTGCCATCAGTCTTACTGCAGCAGGGAAAAAGCTGTTGTAAAGTCTTATTCTGTGTGTGATGATACTGTCTGCTGTGCCTGAGGCTGTAGGTGCAGTATTTGTGTCTGAGCAGGGTGTGAGCTGGGTGGCGTGGATCCCGGATTATGTTCTCTGCCCTTTTACGACAGCGCTGTGTGTACAGTGTGTCCATAGCAGGTAGTTCAGTCCCAATGATCCTCTCTTCAGTCTTTATGACCCTTTGAAGAGCCTTCCTCTCTGCCTGTGTGGTGTTACCATACCAGACTGTGATGCCAGTAGTGAGGCTGCTCTCTACCAGTCCTCTGTAAGCCTGGGAGAGAGGGCAATGGTTCAGACCAGCTTTTCTGAGCTGCCTGATGAAGTTATAGCCGCTGCTGGGCTTTCTTCACTGTGGCAGCTGTGTTCAGTTACCAGCTCAGGTCAGATGTCACCTGCAGGCCCAGGAACTTGTGGCTGTCAAGAATGCATCAGGCCCTACTGTGTATTAAAAGCCAAGCCAAATAAATATGTTTTAAGCGATGATTTAAAAGTACTGAGGTCAGTAGCTGACCTAACATTAAAGAGTAGACTATTCCACAATTTAGGGACTGCAACGGTAAAAGCACGGTCACCCCAGCGTTTATGTCTGGCCATGGGAACCTCTAAAAGAAACTGGATTGAAGTGTCAGCATATTTAATGATGATGGTGTTGTTATGGTTGGAGAGACAGTGTACAGGGTGAAGAGTTTGGGGCTGACACAGAAGCCCTGCGGTAAGCCTGTGCTGATTGTGAGCTCAGCAGACACCCACCCCCCCATTCTCACCACCTGTGGTCTTTTAGTCAGGAAGTCCAGAATCCAGTTACAGGCGGGAGTTGGTACACCGAGGTCTGTCAGCTTCCCAATCAGCCTGCCTGGGCGAATGGTGTTGAATGCAGAACTGTAATCTAGAATGAGCATCCTAGCATACGTACTGCTGTTGTCCAGGTGTTTCAGGGTCTGGAATAAAGCCAGAGTGTTGCATTGTCCACTGATCTGTTGGGCCGGTAGGCAAACTGGAGGGGGTCTACAGTGTCTGTCTGTGGTTAATGTGTGTGAGGACCAGTTTCTCTAAGCACTTCATGGCGACTGATGTGAGCGCCACTGGCCTGAAGTCATTCAGAGTGGATGTGTGTGACGTCTTAGGGACCGGTATGATAATGGATGTTTTTGAAAATGCGAGGAACTACTGCTTGGGTTAAAGACAGGTTTAAGAAGTCTGTATACACACTAGCTAGTTGATCCCCACAGGCTTTCAACACTCTAGGGGGGACACCATCTGGTCCCACTGCCTTATGGGGGTTTACCTGTTTCATGGCCTTAGGGACCTGTGTGTCACCTGAGACACATCGGGAGAGTATAATGTGTTTAGTCTTTAAGCACTAAACATTTCCTAATATTTATTCTTGGTCCACCTAATTTTTATTTCCATAAGTTAAACAAGGATATTGTTTTCAGTAATTAGACCTACTAATCAGTTAGAGCCACATATATAAATGGTGGCACAGGAGTTGGTGTCAATTAAAATGCAAAGTCAGCAGAGTAAATGCTCCCTTAGTCCATTACAGTGAAGAAACATTTAAATACATGAATTTCTTAGCTGCTCCTATGTGGGGCTTTAAGGCAGAAGCGCCCATAAATCAGGCCACTGGAGAAAAATTTGTCTAAATTCAAGTTATTAAAGCAATTCAAAGGAATCATCTGATAAAGCCAAACTGATAAAAGCGTGAAGACAACTGTGGTCAAGGCTAAAAAGTGACGGAGGGAAAAAGTGTGAGCTGTTACATCATGGCCCCTGGCTCTTTAAAGTCTGTTGGAAGCTGTTTAAAAACTCATCAGAGCATCAACAAGCTATTCAGTCCACTACCAAAGAGCACAGCAGGGAATGTGCGTGTGTGTGTGAGAGAGTGAATGAGCTGCGGCTTTCTGGCATGGTTAGTTTACAAATGTGTGTTCCCACATTATCGCAGAGGCGTGCTCAGGCATTTAAAAGCACCGTCTCCAATCTGTCGTCAACTAATCACATAACTCTGCTTTAGTGGCTAATGCCACAAACAATAGGGAGAGACGAGCGTCTGGCTGAGTGGAGAGAGCTTGAGTAAATTGAAGCTTTTTACTTTGTCCCTATGAAGAACCAGAAGAGGATAAGAGTAAACTTACGTAAACATGCTTGTCAGATCATGAGAAAGGCTCTACCCCAACAATTTTTGTAATATTCTGATGTCTGACAAATTTCCAAAACCACCGGTAAGACGCTTTCTGCAGCAGTTAAGCAGGATTGTGGGGACACCTTCTACACAACTGAGTACAACACCATAAGAGACTGTATGCAGTGGGGTTTTTTTTGACCCCCACCCTCCCGAATTAATCTCTTCTCACCCCTTCCTATTATTTCAGGCTTTAGCCCTCACCTTAGAGTGTGACCATTTGGAACAAGTATGCACCTGTTATACAGGTCACAGCCTGACTACTCTGATGTGAAAATGCTATCATAACAGAGGTCTGCTCCCGTCAAGTTTCATTATAACATCAGAAGACAGGCGGCAGAAGACAGACGGCAGGAGTTCACAATAAACACCTTTGCGTCGAGTGTGTGCATTTGAGAGAGAATCATTTGCATGTTCACTGCTGTGTCGGTGTGTCTTTGAGACAGAGAGGAATTTCCATATTTATTACTGCATACCGTATACTGTATGTGTGCGAGGGTGAACGCAAACATCCCAGCTGAGACCGATTCCTTTCCTGGCTGAGTTGAAGCACAGGTCTCTGGGCTGGTATTAAAGCTTAATGTAACAGACTGGTCTGGCTCAGAATATTAATGCTCATTCACCATTACATATATTACTACCACACAGACGCAGAGCTAATCCTATATAAATGCTTTCTTTCCAAATGTGAAAGGTAACCAGGAAACACTGTGGCACTAAATGTATGGATGTAATGGATGTAACTGCTACAGGAAACATTGAAGTTTATAATGACAAAGAAACTGCACCTAAATTTACCAAAGCCCAGGTTAATCTATTTCAATAACTTCCTGACATTTGAGATGCTGGAATTGGCAAATATTTAGAATCTCTGCTTGAAAAATGACTAAAATTATCAACTGGTTATCAACAGAGCTGTAGATTATATTTTTACCCATCAACCAACCAATTAATCATCGCAGCTTTAGCTGATTATATATCATATAGTTTAGCTTGACACATTCTGCACATTTGCTCCGACTCATAAAGAAACTGCCTTTACTGTTCAGTCCGTCTCACACACACACACACACACACACACACACACACACACACATACACACACAGTCTCACACAACACCTTGTGGATAAGGCCCACAATACCAGTCCATCTTTGTGATTTGGAAATGTCAGCCCATCACCTGCTGATCTTCACTCAAAAAACAAACAAGAGAAAAAGATGCACCATTTGCAGCTTTTTATTTCGCTACTTTGAAGGGATTTTTTTTTTTGTCTGTGGTGCTGTGGGAGCACAAGGATGTCGACCCCGAAAGGTCACAGCTGATTGGTTAACAGCAGAAAGCTTTTACCTCCTTTGTGCAGGAACGTCTGCCTGATGCCAGCATCTCTTGTTCATCCCACTTGAATGAGATTGGATACCACTAAATTCTTTTTAGCTGTACCCAAGGCCGAATAGTGTCTTGCTATTGTGAGACACCATCTGCTGCTTCAGTGGGGGAAAAGACAGTGAAATTGAAAACGAAAAGAAAAACGAGGTGGCTCTGAGAAACTGCTGTTAGACTGTCCTTAAACTTAAAATAAATAAAGTTAAATAATGAAGCTGGTCGAACAAAGTCCTTACAGCTCTGCTTTTTAATGTAACTGTCCCTAGAAATTGAGTTTATTCCAGCTTTGCTCATGCAGACCTTGGGTTTGTTACAGAAACCTCGGTTTCTTTTTTCACTCTGATCATGTTAATAGTTGGTGTGTGTACGATTAGTGTGGAGTGGTTCCTTTAAAATCTCATATATTGTAAATCTTAATACCTACTGTTTAGACTGTCAGCACTAGTCCTGAGTAAAATAGCAAAGTAGTTTCTCCATTTTTCAGGTCAAACACTCCAACCTTCAAAAGGCTGCTAGCGTTGTTATAGACTTAGACTGGTTTTGTTTAAAGTGCATTAACTAATTTCTTTTCCTATTTCCTATTTTCTTATTGAAGGGATTATAAAAGATTTACACCCCTATTCTCATTACAATAAAAAACTCTTTCAGCTGAGCCGGATCGGACCACTTTGTTCCGATTGAGATGGTTACATGATGCATTTTTATTCTGATTGAGCTACTGTTCTTGTTATTAATAATAAATAATTTCGATCCATGTAAATGCAGCTAGTGCATGATAGAATACCTAAAAATAATTTTTATTTAAAAATACCTTATATATAATGTAGTGACTGTATCACATGGATCAAGCCAAAAAAGGCTGCAGTCCATACATGGAGATCCACTGATGACCGCAAACACACACTCAATCGGACATGATGGAAAATAATGCTGTGAGGTTACCCTCGGTGGAAGCAGCCATAAATCAATAACTCTGAATACACGCCACTTAACTCTCATCCGCTCTCTGTCTTGTGCCAGAGAAGAGGTAGAAGTGAAGAAGAGTCAAAGTCACCTCGGCTCTCACCTCCCCATGCTGAAAGTTGTAAGTCCTCCCTGTTTCCAGAGATAGCGACAGGCATTAAACAAATCGGCCAGGAAATCGGAGCTGTAACAATGTCTTCTTCCTGCTGCTGAATTATTGAACACTACAAATGTAGCTAACATGAACACACAGTTAAATTCACAAGGACACACTACTATGGAATTTCATGCTGAGGTACTGATGACTGATAAGAGATGGCCCAGACCTCTCAGCATTACAGAACTGCTCTGGTGATTTCTATAGGAGTGGACAGTTGATTTTGCACAAATATCACTAATACGAGGAATCAGCACACACTATCAAGTTATATAACTTGGCTGTTTAAATTATATTCAGTCTAAAAGTTATGCATATGTAAGTTTGTGGCTGCTTTGAGTAACAGGCAGGAAGGTCCTGCAACAGGTGGGTAGCTGTCTTTCAAGCGCCACCTCTTTGTCCATTTTTGGATTTAGCCATAGCAGGTGGAGTGAAGAGCCACCAAAATGGCAACAGCCAGACTTGAGCTTCCC
>NW_018128044.1:886349-904646 GCF_001952655.1 Monopterus albus
AAGTCCGCATGGAGTTTGCTAAAAAACACCTGAAGGACTCCAAGATGGTGAGAAATAAGATTCTCTGGTCTGATGAGACCAAGATAGAACTTTTTGGCCTTAATTCTAAGCGGTATGTGTGGAGAAAACCAGGCACTGCTCATCACCTGTCCAATACAGTCCCAACAGTGAAGCATGGTGGTGGCAGCCTCATGCTATGGGGGTGTTTTTCAGCTGCAGGGACCGGACGACTGGTTGCAATCGAGGGAAGGGTGAATGCGGCCAAGTACAGGGATATCCTGGACGAAAACCTTCTCCAGAGTGCTCAGGACCTCAGACTGGGCCGAAGGTTCACCTTCCAACAAGACAATGACCCTAAGCACACAGCTAAAATAACGAAGGAGTGGCTTCCCAACAACTCCGTGACTGTTCTTGAATGGCCCAGCCAGAGCCCTGACTTAAACCCCATTGAGCATCTCTGGAGAGACCTGAAAATGGCTGTCCACCAACGTTTACCATCCAACCTGACAGCACTGGAGAGGATCTGCAAGGAGGAATGGCAGAGGATCCCCAAATGCAGGTGTGAAAACTTGTTGCATCATTCCCAAAAAGACTCATGGCTGTATTAGCTCAAAGGGGTGCTTCTACTAAATACTGAGCAAAGGGTCTGAATACTTATGACCATGTGATATTTCAGTTTTTCTTTTTTAATAAATCTGCAAAAATGTCAAAAATTCTGTGTTTTTCTGTCAATATGGGGTGCTGTGTGTACATTAATGAGGAAAAAAATGAACTTAAATGATTTTAGCATATGGCTGCAATATAACAAAGAGTGAAAAATTTAAGGGGGTCTGAATACTTTCCGTACCCACTGTACATTAATGGTTCTAAGCACTCAGAATTTTTTTTTTTCCCCATTCAGCAAGATCTCATTCAAAAACATATATTATTATAGCAGTCTGTAAGTCACACACTACTGATGCTGCCAAACAACAACACTCAAGTCTTCCCCTATTCACTCCTGATTTTCTTGCGATCACATAATGACCATTCTTCATTATCGATGGATAGCAAACAGTGATAGTAAAGCCCAAGGCGTGGAATCGAAGGCTGTGTTCTTGTGGGCTGTGGCGTGATTTATACCCAGTCAGTATTTATATACAGTATGTAGGTGCATGTGTGTCTGTGTTGCCTCTAGACCCACCAGTTTCTCAGTGAAGAATGAAGGGCCAGGACGTCATCAGTTCCCATATTGATTTTCCTGCTCACATGCTTAATTGAAGTTGTTGGGGTATACATAATTGAAGTTGGTCCTCTCAATCACTCACCCTCCTTTTTTCCCCTCAAACATTGAGAGAAAAGACATACCTTTTCCTGCTCACCATCCTTTTCTCATTTCTTTTCAAGAGACAAGTGTTAATGGGGAGGCCTGTGGCTACGTGGTTTTGATGGAGTGGTAGGGTTTTATGTGCGAGTCTGTAGCGTGAACATGGCCTGTGTGTGTACTTTCTGAACACTGAAAAGAAGAGTCGTGGTTATGATGAAGGGTGTGATGTTTATCTCAAAAATACAGTTTCTAGTACTTTAAAATAATTCGATACTTGTAAAGACAACCAGTATTTTCCCAGATACCAATGTGATGTCTGCATATTGTTCTGTCCAACCAACAGTCTAAAGCCCATCAAATATTTTAGTGAACTAAGAGAACTGAGAGTGAACTGAGAGGCTGCAACCAGAAAATATTTGTTATGCTTGACTGGAAAGGACTAAAATGATTAACAGGTCATTATCTTAACAATAAGACATATTCAATAGCATCTTTCATTCATTTTCATTTTCGAGTCCGAGTCCTGGACTCGAGTACCGCAACACTGCTATACAGACATGATAAAGTCTCATATACTATATACAGTTAATAACAGTGCATGACAGCCATTGAGATATGAACATCCTTTCTACTGCTGCAGAAAAGAAATCACTCACCTAACATCACCCATCTTATTTTCAAACCCCTCATTTCTCTCACTAATTACTACATGTATGCTGATAATTTGTGGGGAAAAACAGACCCCTGGTCTTCTTTATTTTATTTTAGTGCTGACCTCTTATTGGTCATATTCATTACAGCTGCCAAAATGATTACCAGCCTGGACAGCTGCTGTTGTCATAGCGCTCATTTATTCATTTTTTAACAAGGGCGGTGAAAAATGAGGATCCAAAAACACCATCCAAGGACACACAAATGCTTCATTTATTTTCCTTCACTAAAAGCACCATTAAACAATCAGACACATGAGCTCAATTCTGGCTTTTATTGAATGTTGGCTACTGGCCATCAGTGCCATCCACCTTAGTTACGGAAGTTCCTCTCTGACCACAGCAACATGAAAATTGTCTCTCTGACAATTTTTATTTAACAGCAGTCATAGTGTTTTATGAATTAACTTCTTTCTCAATGAATTTAACCCAGCTACTATACAACACAAACCAGGCTAAGCTAACAAGCTAAATGTTTCTAAAGAAATTACTTTAATGATGTAAACAATCAGTTACACATTTAGTGAACTAATCATTTAAAGCCAGAAGTCTCATGATAGTTTTTAAAAACTACTTTCACTGACTGATTAAATTATGGGATCTTAAAGTGCATGTACTACAGTATTTTTTGACAATTTATAGACTAAATAAATCATTTAAGATCATCAGCTTTAAAAAAAAAAAAAAAAAAAAAAAGAAGGTGAAAACAATCCTAAATTCATAGCCATACATTTTAAAATCTATGGAAATTAGCCTTGAATCTCAGCTATAAACAGGACAAACAAAATGTATGTAGCCCTCAAAAATGTAGCCTTTAAAACATCTGTTGAAAATGTCAGAAAACAACACTGAATGAATGTGTTTGATAATTACTCTACCATCCAGTCAGCACCCTTCAGCAAGTTAAGATTAATTATGTGGGTATGACTAAATAAGGAACAAATCTTCATTGTTTTACTTGTTCTTAAGGGTAAAAAATATGATCAGGAGCAGATTAATTGCTGCACGTGTTAATTTGCTTCCTGCCCCTGAATGCCACATGTCTCCATTGATTAAAATTAGTCCGTGTTCTGTGGCTGCACTTTGTTCCTTTAACAGGGTAATTGATGGGCTGTCTTGTCCTCCGTCCTCGGTTTCTTTTCATCCTACCTTTCTGTTTTTCTCTTTCCTTCTCTCCTAAGCGCTCCTGTTTGCCAGTAGCCTAGCTCCTAAATCATGCTGTTTGCAAGCTGTCTCCGCAGGCAAGAGTGTTGTGTGCATGTGTGTGTGGATGTGTGGATGCACACGTACTATTCATTTCACACACTAACATTACTGCCTGTCAGTATTTTGGTTTGGTTTATTAATCCTGACTGTTATATAGGTCAATATAACATGTTACAAATAAGAGAATAATAAGGTGCAGGTTTTCTCTGGAGAACTTCCGCAGCCTTACTCGCTTTCTGATTGATCTAAACATGTTCTGCAATTTCATTGCCTAGAGGACATCAGCGCCTGCCATTTTTGTCACATGTGCCCTTTTCAGATTTAAACACCAGCACCATAGACGCATCACTAACACAGATTAATTTAGAAACTAGGAGCTGAAAGAAGGTTAGAATTGGGGTGAGAGGTGTTTCTCCTGCATTGCAACCAACTGTTAAAATCTGTGTTCTCACCTTGGTAAGGTAAAAGTTCAAGCTAAGGTTAAAGCACCTACAATCGATACTTTATCTGCCGGCAGTGAGAAAAAAAATGCAACAATGTGAAAGGGGATGCTTGCACTGATGAACCTTTAGAGACTCATCACCCAAATCTGCAGGTCTGTTCAGCTGTATAGTAAGAGTCAGCTCATTAAGCTGTCCACCTCAAAACCTTTGGCTCTGTCTCCCTCTCTCATAGTGTTGTCTCTTTTACTTCTCTAATTTTCACATTGTTAACTGCAATTAATTCAGTTTTGGACTGAATGGGGTACACTCCCAAGAGATATATTCTAGTATTTGTTCCAGTAATACTTTTTGTTCCTACATAGTTTGAATGCACTTGTATGTTGCTTTGGACAAAACGTCTGCCACATGACTCATGTTATGCTGTGAAGATGGTCTGATTGATTGACTGAAAGTCTGCATATGATCAACATGTCCTAATATCTTTAGCATAAAACTAATTTACTTACATATTAACTCCAGTGTAATTTTCTTCTGGATTATTAGTAGTGCTGGTGACAAATACACCAGTGTCAGGGTCTGAAGTTACTGGTTCGTCTTCCTGGATGTCCTTGACTGACACTATATTCATTTATAAATCACACACTTCAATCCAGGAACTGTGACAGTCCTGTACTTAGAACAAGAAAGGTTTTTATAGTCATTACTAAACTAATTTTTATCATCCATCTATCTACTGCTTATTCAAGGTCATGTAACGGGAGCAGCAGGTTCAATAGGGCAGTCCAGACATCCCTCTCACCTGCAACATTCTCCAGCTAATCCTATGTCTACCTCAGGGCCTCCTACCAGTTGACTGTGAAAGGCACCCAGGAGACATCATAATCAGATGCCCGAACCACCTCAACTGGCTTCTTTCAACTCAAAGGAGCAGAAGCTCTACTTCAAGCTCCGAACTCTGCAGCTACCCTACAGAGTGAACTTATTTTGGCCACCTGTATTTATGATGTCATTCTTTTGGTCAGTGCCCAAAGCTTGTGACTGTACATGAGGGCTGGAATGATTGACTAGTAAATTGAAAGGTTTGCCTTCTGGCTACACTCCCTCTTCACCTGTTTTATATTTTATCTCAGCTTCTCAGAGTGAAGTAAAGTACAGTATAACAGCAGAGCAAGATTAAAACAGACAAGGCTTTGTGTGTAGAGCGGACCCATATTTAGTCTACTACAGTTACTTTAGCAGACCTACATACTAGCAGACTCGACCACAGAGGAAACCCAGAGCGTTTCTCTGCACATCAGACAGCTCAGCAGCAGTGTGATTAATGAAGCAGGCCGCGATGCCTGTGCATAGAAAGTGGCTGACTAGTTGTGTAACATGCTGAGCTCTGACATACAACGTCACTCACAAGTGTCTGTGTTTTTCAGTATACAATCAAAACATACTATTGAGATTAAGGAAAGATAGTGGTTACAGCTGTAAAACTCTGAACTTACACACTTAACACACTAGCTGCCTCATTATGTAAAGAGTACACTTCATTGGTACTGACCATGAAAATGACTGAACTTTGTTAAATTACATAAGGAAAGATCCCTGAAAGGAAAGATCCCTGAGCAAAACCAGGATTTGCAACCAAAATTATTTACTTTGGATACAACAGGTTTCTTGGGTGAAACCTTAGGCTGGTGTGTTTCAGGCAGTACAGGCCACACATTTTTAGGTAAAACACAAATGGCTAAATATCTTAAAAACTAAAGCCAATCAGCTCTTTTAAAGGTCAGATTTAAGTCCCTCAGACTCCTTAAACATGATTGCATTTCAAATCAGAAGCAGGAAATTGTCTTTGAACTTATAGACCAGTGTATTCTACTATTAAGGGACCAAATTTAGTTGCCAAATCAGTGATTTTGAAATTTTGCACACAGGTGCATCCTGAGGATTTGTTCACCTGCAGCACCCACCAAACACCCAGGTGGCTTAGTGTTAGCTTTAGGCTAACAACAGTACAGCCCAGAGGTCAAGCTGTCTGCAGACTAGTGTTTAAAGCCAGTGTTGAGAAAACCATAACAATTAAGTAATCTTGCTGTGGGCTGCGTAATCTTTAAACAGACTTAGGTATACCATTGAGTTATACACACACACACACACACACACGTGCAAAATTATTCAGCCCCCTTAAGTTAATACTTTGTAGCACCACCTTTTGCTGCGATTACAGCTGTAAGTCGCTTGGGGTATGTCTCTATCAGTTTTGCACATCGAGAGACTGAAATTTTTGCCCATTCCTCCTTGCAAAACAGCTCGAGCTCAGTGAGGTTGGATGGAGAGCGTTTGTGAACAGCAGTTTTCAGTTCTTTCCACAGATTCTCGATTGGATTCAGGTCTGGACTTTGACTTGGCCATTCTAACACCTAGATATGTTTATTTGTGAACCATTCCATTGTAGATTTTGCTTTATGTTTTGAATCATTGTCTTGTTGGAAGACAAATCTCCGTCCCAGTCTCAGGTCTGTTGCAGACTCCATCAGGTTTCCTTCCAGAATGGTCCTGTATTTGGCTCCATCCATCTTCCCATCCACATTGTGAGCACTGCGAGTCCATGAAACTTAACTCATTGAATTGAATTGAATTTTAGGGTGATGGCATGGTTTAAAGAAAGGGCAAGGTTAGGTGTTAGGCAGGTTGCAGTTACGTAAGCTGAAGATTAGGGCAAATGTCCAGGAAGTGAATACAGTTCAATGTAATGTCCTCTGAAGTGATGGAAATATGACTGTGTGTGCGCACGTGCATGTGTGTGCCTGTGCTTGTATGCTACAGGCTGTGCTGGCAGACTTTCTGCTCTTTGATATGCCTGCCATTCAACAGGGAACAACTTCAATATTCCAAAAGTAGCACTGACACACACACACACGATCACAACCAGACAGCTGGTGGTGGGTGGCCTGTTCATATGCTGCTTCTAGCTTCAACACTGATGGCGTCCCACAGGGCCAGACAGTGAGAGAATTGCATTCTCTGGGAACACACTAGCAAACAGAAATCCATGTCTCAGATTTATAAGCAATTCAGCCACTTTTATTTCACTTAAAAACAGTGCTGTAGTTCCACAAAACCTTTGCTGCAACTGGAAATTCCTTATCTTGCTTCTTACCGGACTGCATGTCCCACAAGTGGGGCAACTACAACGCTGAAAAGCTAACACTTCTAACCAACGATGTCCCCATTCACCTGCACAGGCACCAGGTTTACTTTTTTCCTGAAGGGCTCTTGAAAGATTAACCAGTAACCACAACTAATAACCCCAAAGTGACTTATTTCTGCCTCAACTGCTATTCAGCACTAGGTGCACAGGGCAGGCAGCGCAACGTTTGAAAAATAGTTGCAGGATGGCACAGAATATCTTTCACCATGCCAAACATGTTGGATATGTTTTTGAATTAGTTTTCTCTTCCCGTCTACAGCTCATCATGTGATGTAACACATGCCTGCTATTGGTTACTGCAGCTTAGCGAGGAAAAGGGAGTGCTTGGGCTGTTGCAAAGCATCTCCCTGCTAATGCAAGAATGTCAGGTGAGACCGAGATCGCACAGGGATCTAAATCACACTCACAAAACGATTAATCGTGCAGCCCTAGGGTTCAGTGTCAGTGCTTAGAGAACTACATCAGTGAGGATATTCCCAAGCATAGAAGTACAAAACTGTGTGTGTGCCATCCGTTTGGCCTGCCACCAGCAATTCAGTCGGCATTTCTAAAGTAAAACAAGGAGATGAGTGGAGCGTGCTGGGGGCAACATTCAGCTGTCACTCTCAATCTCCCCGTCATGCTCTGACAACAGACACGCACTCATTTGCACACACACTGAGAACTGCTCTCATATTTCTCACACACAATGCTCTGCATAATTAGGGTTCTAATGTGAACAAAGGCAGCAGCCCTATCTGCCATAGCAGACTTCAGAGCACTCAAGTTCAGCCAGGGAGCCTCTTAGGGGAGTCATGTGGGGCCCTTCGTTTGTCTGTCACACACACAGAGTTCGACACAGACAAAACACGCAATGCATTCACAAAACATACACTGACAGGGACCTTAAGTTGCCTTCACCTCTGAATACGTTGTATTGTCTCATACACACAGACGCGTTGCTCAGGATCAAGGGTTCTGAACTCTTTACTTCAATGGGAAAAAACAATCTCTAGCTTTCTGACAGGGTGGGCCAGCACTGCATTTTCTGATGAAGCCTGAGGTGACAAGTTGAAAGCAGATCACCTTTTGAGCAGACTCGCAGTGAGTCACTTGTCACCTCCACTGGGGCTGGTACATTCATCATCATCACCTTTATTTATTCAGGGAAAGACCAGTTGAGAGCAAGCTCTCATTCTCATTGGCGCCCTGACATACAATTAACACCTTCAGAACAGTAAAACAAACACGAGTCATATAAAATCATTGCACACTGCAACAATGTGCAGGTTTGGTCTTGGCTAACATTTTGGCTTGCACACATCTATATGTACATATAGATAGGAAAACGCACATACACAAACACACAGAACTCACTTTCTCTCCCTCTCACACCCACACCAACACACCCCTGTCCTCCTGCCAGTAATGAAGCAGATAATAAGCTGTTTCACGCTCTGCTGTAGCAAAACCAAAATCAAGACACTGTTGATTTAAGAATCAAAATGCGTACACTCATGGGTTTTTCATCTTCCATGCTCTGTGGCAATGATGAGGTAGAGATCTGTGTGTGTGTGTGTTGTGTTCAAGCTGTGTATCAGGAGCAGACACTGGGTTTTCAAGGTGGCGTTGAGAATCCATTCCTCGTGCCTCCCACCTCAAGTCAGCACTCTGTATTTCCAATAAATAATTTTGATTTTGACACTAATGTCACTAAGCGGGTTTTACAAAATTTTCTGAACTTGTGAAAGAATGAAAAAATATGAAAACAAACCATACAAACATTTTAATACTGGAAGGAGACAGAGTACAACTGAAAACTGAAGCTGTAGTGGTAATTTTGTGAAATCTAAACCTGAAAACATTTCAAATTTAACACTACTTTCCAAAGCAGTTCTACTGTGAATTTTATTCAAATCGGGTATTGTGCTCAGAAATTAAGAAAGCATAAGAAGTCCCCTTTGAGTGGACTTATTCTGTCCCTTATTTTATTGCTTTTCCTCATAAATGTATAACACGCTCAAGTTAGAAAAGGATATTAAAGTTTTCTTGAATAAAAAAAACGAGGCTGAGCTGATACTATGTACTTTTAGTGTCTTAAAAAGTTTTTAAAACAATGTCGTTCCTCACTTTGCTACCGTATTTGGGGCAATTACTTCCACTTTTTTTCTCTGTGTTTGTTTTTCATCTACAGAAGTCACAGTGATGAATGTATTCTCCTCCTGGGGGAGCCGATACACTATAAATTAATTTTTAAACAACATCCACCAAAAACTGAATTTAGACCATAGTACAGATGGGTTTTTGATACTTTTACCAAATGACCACAACTCTTTATGTTAAACTAACTCAAAAGAAGCATAAAACATCTGTTTGAAAAAGGTGTTGACTCAAATGGGTGATCATTTGTAGTTTCTGCTGCTGTTGAACTGTTCTACATGATACAGAGAGGTGTTTGTTATTTAGCATAGCCTCGCTGATATAAATAGGGTGGACAAAATAGAACCATTATCTCGTACAGTATCATACAGTTAAATCAACACCTCTTTAAAACAGTTTGAACAGAAACACATTATTACCTTCATGAAGGAAGGATTTGTTACAGGGCTGCTGTATTAGGCTGCATTAATTTTAGCTAAGTGTACCTAATAAACTGGCTACTGAGTGCATGTCAGCTTTCAGGGAGGAGGTTTGTTATTCTCCCATGTTTGACATATGGCTTTTAAGATTTTTTTCCATATGGTCTTGGTAAATGGTCTTATACTTGTAGAGCGCCTTTCTACACTTTTACAGCACACTCAAAGCACTTTCACATTATTCGGCCATTCACCCATTCACACACCGTGACATCACCGGGAGCAACTGGGGGTTCATGTCAGTGATGTGCATCTCTTGAGACCTGTTTACTTCTGAGATAGTTTCTCCACAGAGTTTCAGAAAATCTGTTGCAAGTCTTAATAATCAGGTCAGAACATATGCTGATAAAATTAAGCCGCTCAACCCATAAATGCTGAAAACAGGGTGTTTCAGCTTGCTGATCAAATTGCAAATCAATCTACATAAATCTCCTTATAAAGACTCATCATTAACCTCTATCTCTGTTATGTCAATAATGTTAAAGGTGAGAGTGAAACAATCCATTGATCTGGATCAATGCATCGATCAAACACCCAGTGTCTGACGTCACTGATGCAAAGGGTAAACATAGATGATAGATGTACAGTACAATAAGCATGTCTTCGTAAATTGTAATCAAGGCTTTTGTGTTATTGTCACTTGTTTCTTATTCAAATAAGACCCTCAAAATGTCATCATATCATATATCTCTTCAATATATTCCCCCAGCTATTAGTCAAAATGTCATCATGTCATATATCTCTTCAATATATTCCCCCATATTGTAAAGTAAAAACTACAGAAGGGGATTACTGTCATCCATAAAGCGTACTTGTCCTGAGCAGAAAAGCCCATTTTAAATGTTACATCCTGATTTCCTTGAAGCTTGTAACATTATGCAGTTCCAGTATGTTGCTGGCTCAAGTCTGGCTTCATTAATCCAGGTGTGTATTTGTGCGTGCGTGTGTGTTATGCGCCACTCGTCTGTCTCTAGTGAGGGATTGAATTAGACAAAGGATAGCTTTCAAGTAGGGATTAGGCTAAAGCTGGGTCTCTCGGGGTCATTACTCAATAGCCAGTGAGTGGCAGTAGGACACCTAAAACCCAGCAGAGAGCAAGCTGAGAGAGGCCACTCCATGTCTAATGAGAGGAAGCGAGAATGGGAGTGTGTGTGTTGAATACTGCTCTGTTATGAAATAGCTGGGGATTATAAATGCAATAACTCTGAAAAACTTTCTGTGGGTGACATAAAGTAAATCCACTCACGCATACATACATACATAATGTCTCTCTGTTGGCTGGTTGGTTACCAGGTTGGACCTTACATACTTTATGTCCAGACTGTAATTATCATGCCAAACTGAGCTCAAAGAATGGATGCTGACCAATGGGGACTGAGAGAGCTATTTGCAAACCAGTGTACTCAGACACTTCCTTGCAAACTTGAAATTGTTGTGTTTGTTCACTGAAATAGTACAAGTGTGTTTTGAACTATATATGTTTTTGTTAACTACTTATGCAGCCTCTCAGCCAGCACTAAGCTTTACACGGAGGATGCACCATGCAAGAGGCATGCTAGCTCTGGACTATTTTTCTCACTTGAAAGCAGGAACAAGCCAGAGGTACTGCTATTGGCACTAAAGGAATATTGAGAGGGCAGATGATGCACAGGCCCAGGCACTCCTGAGAGCCACCTGAAGTGACTGACTTTCCAACAAAAACTGGAAACCTACAAAAAGGCAAAAGGATCTCCAGGATTCACAAAATGACTACAAAGGGACTCTATTTGACTATGATGAAAAGCAAAATGGCCACAAAAAACAAACAACAACCCAGAGAACAAAAATAACTCCAGTGATGACCAAACGACTACAGGAGACATACGCATTCACTCAAGCTGCGTTGTTGGGGGGGCTCTCAGATGTCTGTGAGCAGGGGTCTAATGTCTCATCATCAGTCCATGGCTACAGGAAAAGGAACCTGAGGTTCCCCTGCTCACCTGTGCACTCTTATTTAGCCATGTTTTGTTAAAGAAGTGGATAATGCTGCAAGAGATTTTTTTAAATGGGTGTTTCATGTTATGTTGTAAATAAAGGTGAAGTTTATTGTAATAAACATGAATTTGAGCCAATTACAGTCACTGCAATCCATGAAGGAAAACTGAATTTTACAGACAAGACTGCAGGTGATGAATGTTTTGGTGTAAAATCAGTTTAACAATCAATGTTGACTCTAAGTTGAATGTGTGATGATACAGTATGTTAATTTATTACATTTACCACAGTGTCATTCACCCTATAAATATAGGTGGCTATAAGTGACACCCTGACATCAACACTGGTAATTACCCCTACCAGAGTAAGCTTATCTTCTCTAACTACATTATGCTATAACTGCTCATGACCCATGCCAAATAATAGCAGCAGCCGATCACTCTGAAAATCCCATTCAGCACGGCTGATGCTGTAGCTGCCTGGTGTCTCTGGTCCAGTGTCTCTGCTTGTGCTCGTCATCCGCCAGATGTGAAACCAGGGCAGAAAATTAACAATGGACATTAAGGCTTGAGAGGAGAGAAGGTAGTAACCAGTTTAAGGAGGAGAGCTATGGATTTCTGACTCCATTATTTACAATAATAGCACATATAACTGTGTCCTATGTGTCACCAACACTGAGCGGCAAAACAAACTGTTTTATGCAGAGCTGGTGTAAAAATAAGCAAAATATCTTAAAGACAATCAGATCCATCCATCCATCCATTTTCCTCCGCTTATCCGGAACCGGGTCGCGGGGGCAGCAGTCTAAGCAAAGATGCCCAGACTTCCTTCTCTCCAGACACTTCCTCCAGCTCCTCCGGGGGGATGCCGAGGCGTTCCCAGGCCAGCCAAGAGACATAGTCTCTCCAGCGTGTCCTGGGTCTTCCCCTGGGGCTTCTCCCGGTGGGACATGCCCGGAACACCTCCTTAGGAAGGCGCCCAGGAGGCATTCGAAACAGATGCCCGAGCCACCTCAGCTGGCTCCTCTCGATGTGGAGGAGCAGCGGTTCTACTCTGAGCTCCTCCCGGGTGACCGAGCTCCTCACCCTATCTCTAAGGGTGCGCCCGGCCACCCTGCGGAGGAAGCTCATTTCGGCCGCCTGTATTCGGGATCTTGCCCTTCCGGTCATGACCCAAAGCTCATGACCATAGGTGAGAGTCAGATCAGATTAATTGGTTAATATATTTAGTCTTCTTAGAAATCATTGTTTCATGTTGCTCCCTTACTTGCATGAGTAGTTGCATAATGACTTTACAATTTTAGGTGGTTTTTTTTCACATGCAAATACAAAACGGCAGCTGCTGACTAATGTTCCACTGTGGTGACTTCTGCATACGAGGACATCATGTTCACATTTCTATAGATTTTCTAACTTTCGGGGTAAAATGCCAGAAGCATAAACCACTAAATAATTTGAGCCATTCTTTTTAAAGATGTGTTTATTATACTCTTGTAAATTTTAATACTGTATCTGTGAACCACTTTGTTACATTTGTTTTTCAGTGTAGAATGTGTTATATTCAGATGTTATTACCCACCCACCCAGTTTGACTAATGAGGCCTGCAAGTGCAGGAACTGTTTGTTCAAGTGTATTCACACCAAAAAGCTGGTGGAACAGGGAGGAACACAAGCTCCGTATTTTAACAGAAACAAAAAACAAACTAACTGCAAAATTCACCCCATGTGATGTACGAGACTCGTAGACTGTTCTTGCTATAGTATACTTATAGGTGGATTGAAGGAATAAAACAATGTGCTGAGAACTGACAATGGCAGGGGGCTTGTGTTTTAGCTGATGCTGTGAATTTCTGAGACTTTCGTGCTACAGTGCAACTTGACTGAGTTCTGTGAGCCAACACAAGGGGCTTACCCCAGGATCAAACACTAACCCTCAGCTTGTGACTCCTTATGGTCTGTCGGCTTGTCAGGATCCTCCTAAGATGCTGGTTTCTCAGCATGGCCATTTACATACTGCACAGACCTCTTCTGTAAGAGGACTGGGGACAGTTTAGACAGCTGCCACTTGTTCAACAACCCAGTCATCCTGAACTATGTCTCTGGTCTTTCACACACATAGTTTGATCCTTGTGTGTTTACGTGAAAGGTTTTTACCTGAAAATGTTTCCATCAAACAAAATCATTACACTGTATTTGTGTGGGCCACTTATAGGTCAGATACAGCAATTATGGTCAGCAGAAAGGTTTCACCTTGCACAGTTATCTTCCCTGCCTTTTGTTCAATTAGAGCCTGCTGACTGGGGAAACATTTTGATTTTCATCACGACTTTCACCTAAGTGAATGACAGCCACAGCTGCTAGTCAGATATTTATAATCATGCCATCCTAATGGGTCAACATCACAAAAGGGAAACTGCCATATGATGGAGGTGACATGATAAATAAAAACATGTCAATGTGAACAGCAAAAAGCAAGCAGGAGCAAAACTATTGATCATTATTGTATCGGTGTAAGTTACACTCCACACAAGAGGAAGAATTATGCCCGTATATTGTTTTTGCTGAATTACAGTGCATCTTTAATCCTAAAGTGCATAGCGATCACCTGCTTCGAGTTTGGATAGGCACACATACAGAGTGGATTATGAGCCTAATTAATACTTAATGGCCCATGTACTATGAATAATGGTTTCTTTGTGCTGTAGATGATTTATATTCCATCATGCAGGTCAGCCATTTAGCATACATTTGGTTTAATTCAAAGTAGCAATATTCACTGTGGCTGAACAGAAAAACAGACAAACTGCAGAAGATTCAAGAAAAAACTGTTTTTGCCACCTGTTTGATTGACAAGTCAGTTGTAGAAAACGCGGGACAAAAACACAGCAGCGATAAAGGAAAACTGAAAATTCAAAATTTCACATAAAATGTTTGAACATTTCTTTTGCCATGCAATTCTTGGCTATTAAAGAATGTCCCAAAACATAAGTTTAAATGAAAAAGGCAAAAAAAAAAAAAGGCACTCATCATATCTTTGAAACTTCTTACTTTTTGTTCCTCTAAGTAGCACAAAAAGAGAAGAGAGAACATGGGGAAGTGGTAAGATCATCATCAAGCTGTTAACACTGATGCAGCAAGGACTCTGCACTGTCATCACCCCATTTGGGTCCAACAAACAACTCAAAACACAAACATGCACACACAAACTGCACCTCACTAGATGAACAGAGCACTAAATGTGCTGCAACAGGCTTCCAGAGCTACCTGGTTTTCTCAAAAATATTTGAGAGGATAAAGCATCATGTACACATGCTCAGCGCATGTGTCAGCATCAGACATTTGTCCTTGCTCCGTCTCTGTCGCCCTCATTTTCTCTCTGCATCTCAGTGACCCACCGACTAATAAAGGCAAAATGTGGCCAAAATTTTTTTTTTACTTTAAACTACAGGTTTAAAAGACAAAATATTTCTGTGTGACTAACTTAAAAACCAATTATGTCTATAGTGCCCTGCAATGAGTTTGAAAACATTCACCTACTGTTTTCCATGAGAAACTTCAACCGTAAATAAAGACAGGCCAACTATACATCTCTAATGTTCTGTTTCTTTATTGTTTATGGATAAAACCACAACTAGCAGATAGACTCGACAGTCCCCAACAACAATGCATGAGTAGCAAAACTGAAATCATTTCTGTGCCGCCCCAAGATCACATTAAAGAAGTCAGTTCCAATGGCACAGGCCATCAAAACGATGTACTGTATCAAAATGGCTGCATGTGACAGACTTTCCTTCTTGCCACTCCACACTAACCTTTCTTAAGAACAACCTACAAAGAAATAATAATAAAAAAAAAACACTTAGGAAGATGTTGGTAAATTTGGCCCAATGCTTTTTTTATGAGAAATCATGTAACTTTCAGAAAAGCCTCCAGCTGCTATTTGTACATGTAGTAGTTGAAGCAGTATTAGCATATGACACTGATGTCTACATACAGTGATGATGTTAAGAATGTTACTGCCAAAACCACAGAAATAAATTCCATGCTAAATTTCTGGGTAAGGACGAAGATTCTGTTACAAGAATGCTCAACAGTTTTCTAAGAAAAAAGCCCAGCTGACCTTTTTATAAGGAAGTCAAGCTGTCTTATAAAATAGCAGGTCAAGACCAAAAACTAAAGCATCGTGCTGGAATAACATGAAGGGGTTTACTGCACTATACACATTAAATAGTTCCTGATTTAAATACAGATTTTGCCAGTTTTACCACGGCAAAGTTCTTGTTTAATATAATTCAGCAGTATGGCTAAATTACTAAACACTCGTGCTTAATGCTCAGTATTGTATGTGTATACATGCTATTTTAACTGCTATCAGTCATCTATGCTTTGTGTCTTTATATGCTACGTTAATCTGCAGTAATTAGCTAAATTATTTCACAAGTGCTCCACAAGGTTTTATATATGGTTCAGTTCAATTTAACTTTTTATATTAATAGTACTGTTTTATCTGTAAGTACTTGTAATGTCCATCGGTATGCAGATTACCCCAATTACTTCTGCTGTGCAGAGAAATTATTGCTTAATCTGTTGGTTAGTTTATTGGTTGAACCATTAGTCAATAAAATCCTAGGGAACAGGAATAAACAACCATCAGATCCACTGACATCTTTAAACTGTCAGTATTTTTGATCAAGAGTCCCAACCCCAAATATAAGCAGCTCATCCTTACATTTCTGGGAAGCTGCAATCACTGAATGCTTTAAAATCTTCTTTATAAACAAATGAGTAACCCCATCAAAACAGTTGTCGTTTAATTTTCTCTTCAGTAATTAATTCATAATTGGACTAATCATTCACTCAATTCAACTTCTGTGAAATGTGAAGGGGAGGAAGTGATAAGAGGAGGGAGGCCTGTGTGAACTGACTTTGGTTTTGTGGTTGAGATTGGCTCAATTATTGACCCCTCCCTAATGTATTGAGAGGCTGTTTGTGGTTCATCTAATAATTCAAAACACTGACTATGAATTCCACCTCACATATATAAAGACAGGCATCAGTGGAGACACTTCTACATCACCTGTGAACCTCGCTGTGCTCGCTTTGTTCTGTGTGAAAACTCTTGTCTTTGACTCTGAATCAGCAGACACGAGAAAGCTTTAAAATCATGTGTGAATAATAACAGAAATGTTGACGAACAGAATAGATCACCATGCTGCATTTTCAGTACCAAAGTACATTTTTAATGTGATTTTACCTAAGGTATTTATGCTGTGCCAAAACTGCCATCAAAAAGACCATTCATTCATTTCAAGTGTAACATTATATGGATGCTTGAATTTAAATAATATTATAAATATTCAACAAGTGAGAAACACTGCTGCTTTGAATGTAAAACTGGAAATTGCACATTACAGGCTAATTTGTTATCTCACACATATGTATGATCTGTGAGCATCATATGATTCACATCGCATCCACTTTAATAAGTATGAGCACAGAGAGGGCAGAAACTAAATGTATGCCCACTTTACTGTTTTTCATCTGCAACTTTAATGCTACAGTCTTGCCAGGGCGCCTTTGTAAAGGAGGTCTCAGACCTCAATGGATTTTCCCCTGGTTAAATACAGGTTGAATAAATAAGTATTTTATCTGAGATACTCCTATTGACAACACATCAGCCTGATATCCGCAGAAAGCTGTTAGCTAGCATTAGCTCCCCATCAGGAACAGACTGAATCCACACACAGTTATTAAGTCGACTTGCTCAGCCTCATATCTCAAAGTCATAGATGACATCTCTTCAACAACCACAATCAGAGCTCAGACCAGTGTGCAGTCTTTTTCAGTCTGCCTGTTTCATAGCTGCTACATCTCTACGTTCTCTATGAAATAGCCAGTATCGGCTAACCATCATTACAGCAGTCCTGTAAAATGCGCTAGCATGTTCCAGCATTAAAATAAGCATAGGGTTTGTAAGTTTTTTTTTTTTTTAAGCTTTGGTCTGAGCATCCCCAATAGGGCAGGTAAATTAAAATGTACTGACAAACAAAGGACCACTACTTGGTTAGGTCTATCCATGAGATTGGTTGTTAAAATGTAGAGTAACAGGGGCCTTATATTTTAAAAATATGTACATAGAGAATAAAAAATCCCTTAGCGTTTACACTGAATCAACAGCTCTCACAGTCAGAATTAAAATTGATAATATCATGATAATTGTTATGATGTGAAGAGCTCAGATTTAATATCTTCTGTTTGTTTTATGCAGTTGGAAAGGCCATCCACGGGTGAGTACCTGTACTTGTACTATTATTTCAAACTTTACTACTACTAAACCAGCAAAGTGAAAACAGTCTTACTACATATGCTCGTCATGCTGCATCTTCTCTCCCTCCACCAGGATTATCACCGGGCAGCATGGAAACGAATATGAGGTGCAGCTAGACAAACGTTCAATCAACTTCAACCAGGGGCAGCCTGATTTTAACTAACGAGGCCTAAATGAAGTATTTTTTGAATGACAAAAAGAGCCTCTTGCTTTGCTTTTCAGCCTGAGAAAATAAATACTAGGCCTCAAGGGCTTCAATTATCGAGTATACAGAATATGTTTGCTGCAATCTATTGCACTGAAACATGTCTAAACCATTTTCAATAAATCTGCATTAAAGCATAACATGTCAAACATCTCAGTGTCTTATTTAAAAATGCCATTTGACAGTGGTGATGAAAAGGCTGACTTTTGAAAACAATATTTAGTATACAAAGATGTAATTATAATCTGTTATTAGTTGTTTACTACATTACTATAAACATTGTTAAAGATATTTGATAACTGAAAACAC
>NW_018128045.1:0-1219 GCF_001952655.1 Monopterus albus
TTCAGTGTCGTGCTCAAGGACACTTTGGCATGTAGACTGGAGAAGCTCAGAACTGACCTGCCAAGCTTCAGGTTAGGTGTCAACCCATCCTACCTCCTGAACCACAGACGCCCCTATGTCAGCTATGCCCTGTAGAAAGCCAATGTCAAGACACAAATCAGCCTCTGAATAATAAAGGCTGGCACAAGATAAATCTAAACTTTGCTCAAGTTACACAAAACGTTTTTTTAAATATTTAAACTTATTTTATTTATACCTGCTGTCAACAGGGGGCAGCACCAAGTCATCTGCAACAGTTCACAGGCTGAGCATGCTGAGAGAGACTCAGTGTTTGTCTGCTTCAGTTGGGTGGGGAACAGCGCCAGTGACCTCTGCTGAAGATGAAGTAGAAAAAATTTTATTCATGAAAATTAAAGCCTTGATATCAGAATCTGGTCTAATAAAGTCAACCAAAAGCTTATTTAAAATGTCCTCAAGAGGAAAGGTAAATGAAGTTGAGAGACTTTAATACCATCTTTGAAAATATATTTTTGCAGTAAAGATGATTCTGTGGATCCCAGGAAGAAATTCAAATGATTCAGCAACAACAAGCTGAAGAGGTGGAAATCTGATAAAAGGAAAAAGGACATTCAAAATAAGAAGTTAAAGAAATGACATTCAAAAGCAGCATGCATTCCCCATATTACAGTACTACACCTTCCAAATCTGATCAAAATTTTGGGGTATTTGTTCTTTGTACTACAGTACTTGATACTTCTACTCCACTACAGTTCAGATGGAGTTCTTGTATATTGTATGTAAATGCTTATCAGAGTAAAGTTTGTTTTGTTTCAGCTCCTACGGTTGAGGACGGTGTACATAAAGCTCATAAGGTTCACAAAGGAATAAAACACCAAAACCACCAGTAAAGTGTCATCCTTGCTTGGGGGGGACATGCTACACTGTACAATGTGTACTTTGCCATCCACATAAATGCCACACAATGTAAGTGAAATATAAAGCAGATAAATAAGTAACAAAATCTAAGGCACTTTAAAGCAGCAAATGAAAGAGAAACTAGAAAATTGCATTTTCTGAAGAAAATGCGTATGGATGCTGACTGTTGAAAGATCCCCCTGAAAATGCTGAACATTTTGACACCTGAATGGCTTTGCTAGCTGAAAGTATGCTGAAGTAGAATTTTCCCATTCATTTGAATGGGGCAAGATTTTCAAAATAA
>NW_018128045.1:1513-2390 GCF_001952655.1 Monopterus albus
AAATGATATTAAATGTTGCACCAACAGGTCAGGAAGCTGTTTGGTTTCAGGAAGCCTCATGAGAAGTTAAAAATAAAAGTCCAAAACCTAAAACTGTAGCATTATGTTAGTTTATACAAATTAGATGCACTGTAGCGAGGAGAATGTGAAAATATGTTAATTATGTCTAAAAGCGAGAGGGCGAAAAAAAGCTAAAATAATTAAACAAATAAATAACATTACAGAGTTGATTATTAGACTGCTACACAATGCAGGTTGATTTTCCAGTTACCATTTTGTTAAGATAACATAAGTGCCAAGTGCGCAATATATAGTTCTGGACAACAAAATCTTTGTTTGTTCAATAGGCCTTTTCAGAAGTAGAATAAATAAACTTCTTCTTGCCCAAAATTCAACAGTAGCTAATTAAAAATTGATTAGAGTTCAATGAATTAGCACAATACTAGAGCTGCGCGATTAATCGATGTTATCGATTAATTCGAATTTATGTTTTATGTCGATGTTGAAAAACAAATATCGATTTTCACAATTTTACTTCGGTTTGTCACAGCGACTTTCCGTAGTTCTGCAACGCCCCCGCCCCCCTGTGATTCACACTACAACTTGGCAGCGTGCTCCGGAGAATTTTTTTCCCAAGAGAGGCATGGTTTCTTCCGTCGTATAGAAATGGTTCGGGTTTGCAAGTTCAGACCTTGAACAAGCTAAACCCCGCTGTAAAATATGCCAGAAGTATGTGGCAACTAAAGGAAGCAGCACGACAAATTTATTCCAGCACCTCAAACAAAACCACATTGCTGAATGGGAGGCGTGTGTGGCGCTGCGAGCTAACGCTAAACAAGATAGCAGCAGCTATAAAACACCGGCTAAAAAGCTGGTA
>NW_018128045.1:5227-5390 GCF_001952655.1 Monopterus albus
GGGCGCGACAACCCATGAGCCGCTAATTACAAAAAGCGACACAGCTGAGGCGCGGAACCCACAAAAAAACAGAGCAGGAGAGGAAAAGGAAAAAGAAAAAGAGAGGCAGGTCGCACCGAGTGGACCTGACAGTTAAGGGCCCAAAAACGTATGGATGAAAAAT
>NW_018128045.1:8171-12368 GCF_001952655.1 Monopterus albus
CTGGCAGAGAGCATCGATATAGGATTGTATCATGATGAGAATGGAGATTTACACCCCTAGCTCGTCCGGTGTCTAAATTAAGACCTGGGGAGATTGTTCCAGCCTAAAGAGTCTGTGCTTGGGGTGTAATACTTTCTGGATGGGCCTTTGGGGTGGGGCATCACTGAGTATCACTGGCTGGATAAGCACACTGGCATTTTCTGCAGCTTTGTCATACACCCAGCATTTTAAAAACTCACAACTGCAAACACTGCTTTGCTTTTAGCTAACAATGCTCAGGGTGGAGCAGCCCAAGAGATTTTACACACACTGAACCAATGAAAGTCTGGGCCTTTTACTTTCTTTTTACAAAACAACATGAAAGTGACTCGTGCTTTGAAAAAAAATTAATTAAAGGGAAGCTGTAGTTAAATGAAATGCAGTGAGATGAGGACAGTAAAACAGCTTCGAGGGCTGTGACGACAGAACTTGGTTACGTTTTGTTGTATCACAGTATCAAAAGCTTGGTAAATGTAATTGTAAAGTATTCATTGCAAGTACATACTGCAACATAACAGACAAGAAGAAATACAAAGCTACCCTTTTATACCAGGGTTCAACGGTCATGCAGGACAAATCATGCTAGAACCCAAATAGAAGGAACGTCAGTTTAAAACTCACAGAAGCCTCAGGAGACCACAATGCATCATTTCAGTTGTCTTCAAATTACAACTTATGACGTACAGAGGGAACTTCCACGTTTGATGATGTTGCCTGGAAAAACAAAGGGAGAGTGAAGGGAACTGGAAATGTTGTGGGAAAGTGACCCCCCTCCACCCCCAAAAAGTACTTGATTGCATAATAACTTGGAAAATGCATCACAGACTGAAGATGAACTTCCTCTGACGTCATGAAGTGGAAACAAAATAGCAACCAGTGGCTGTTCCAACTGATAATCTGACTCTTAGTAACCTGTTGTCTGTGTTTTAATTTAGTTTCTCAGGCAGGTAGTGGTCTTGGTCCTGTACACTGTGAATGCCTTTATCACTCTTTATCCCTAGAAAGCCCGGGCCTTCCTAATCTTATATCCAGATTTTCTAGATTGATTATTAGACTGTCGGTTCTTGGAAACCCACATACTTTGGCCAACACTGTTCGCTTTCCTTTTCATCCCAAGACTTTCCAGGAGGCTGAGCACTTTTCCCCCACATCAAAACAGAGAAAGTGACAGACAGGAGACGGGGTCAAACGTGATGCCAGTGCAGTGTTTATCCAGCAGATCTGATAAGGAGCCACAACATCTTCAGCACATCACGGTGGAATCATAGTCTCGTCTCACTAACATCCTCATCCTCTCTGTTTGACAGACGCAGGAAGCCGAGATGATTCATCTTTAAAACACATTAGGTCATTTTCTACAAGAACAGAGCATCTTAAACTGTAAATATAAATTCACTGCTCTGGGCATGATAACTGACATAAATGGTAAGGATCAGTAGAACAAACATAAGAATCACAAGCAGCAGTCACGAACAAAAAGTTGAGAGGCTGAATGATTTATTGTATTTGTGTCCAACTTTGTTCAGTCTATGACCTAAAAACTGGACATGTTTTATATTCCTGATCTTTTCTTGACATGTGTGAAAATAATGAAAAAGTTCTAATGCAGCAGGAAGCCATTTTCAACAAAAGCCCTGGACAGCCCACGTTCTGCTCCCTGCCCGGCACTAAAACTGTAGTGTAGTTCATAGCTACAGATTCCTCCCTAAGGAACAAAAGTCCTACACATCTACTGTATCAAATGCAAGGAAATGATGCATCTCAGTGTTCCTCTGTACACCACAACATTCACAACAAACTAACTGATTTCTTTCAGCAGCTATAGATGCATTTCGCTTGGGCATCTATTTATTTTTATATAAACATGTTCCTGTGCCTATTTTTTTTTTTAATTTCAACAAGACTCAACCATCCGAAAGGATGGTAGAGATGTCTCCACCTTCCTGCATCAGAGTAGCTTGAAATATAAATATTACATTTTGTGTCTGGTGACATCATGTACACACACTCTTCCATATAAAGCCATCTTTGAATTCTGTCATGCATATTTACAGTTATAACTTTTGTGTGAGTACACTGTTACTGTAAATGTCACATATTTCTACAGACATTTCCCGTTATTCATCCTTATATGTTTGGAAATTGTATCATCTGGAAAATGGAATGTTAATAAAAGTTCTGCGAGAGTGAAAAATGTTCAGCTGCTTCATGCCTTTGTCCTGAGGTCCTGCCAGAAAGATAAAAATGGACTTGGGAGATATTTGAATGAAAACTGACAACGGTAAGAAGATAAAAATACACTCCTTAATATTTCCCACAGCTGCAAAAATACCCTAGCAGTTCACTGGAGATGTCCTGAAGCTTAATGGTGAACTGTGGTGAGTTTAAAGCCAGGTTTCAGTTTTGTGTTTATCACGTTTTCTTTACAGCCTTAAAGTTGTCTTTGCTCTCAACAACCTCTGTTGCCATCAGAAACAAGCACAGGCTGTGTTAACGGACCACTGAGATCTTGCCAGATGCACTGATATAAACTTAATTTTTACTGCTCTCGACCTATAAGATGTGCAGCTGTGACTAAACAGATGTCGAATGGCCAATACCACTTGTCGTCACTCCAAAAACTGAGTCAGAAGGGGCAAAGTGCACCTATTAGTAGGTCAGAAGATGACCAGTGATTCTCTCCTCCCCAGAGAAACCTATGAGCTGTAGTAAGTCAGGTGATGTTGTATAAACAGGGCACTGCTAACATTAATCTGTGGAAAAGGTCAGGGCTTCATAACATAATTCTCCACAGATGACAAACTAAACCTCCCAGGAACAGGCCTTAAATGAGCTCAGAGTTACGTTGGGGTCTCAGACAGAACAAAAAGCATTCACATCCTGAAGAAATTAACAGGAAACACTGACAACCCGCTTTGATATCACGCTTCACTTCTTGTCTATAGAGATGTAGCCATTGTCTGGCTGCCTTGCTGAATTCCTGCCTAATGCGAAGGTTTAATTGGAGGCGGTTTAGTCTGTGGGTGAGGTGCCCACCTGGCTGCAGAGTGTTTGATCCCTAAAAATAGACCATCTGTGTCGCTACATTCAAGGGCAACCCGCCAAAATGAGTCTTTTGCTGAAGGATTTAGCCATTAAATACGCTCACTCAAGTACTGTACTTTTTAACATTTGTATGGGATTTTTATCATCATATGCTTCTAGCCCCTGCACCACATTTCAGATGGAGATATTCAAGTTTTTACTGTGCTACATTTATTCACAACCTATTGTTTTAGTAAGTGTTTAGATTAACCTTTTCCCCCTTACAAAAGTGCAGTGGGTGGTCTTCATGTTTCAGGTGTCTGTGAGTCAGTCATCAGGACTGAGATACCTCCTCTGAACTCGTCAGACAGCTTCATTGTTTGCAGCCCAAAGAGGGAAAGTTCCCAAAACGTCACAAAGCAGCACAGATTACAAAAGAAGCAACAAATTTGTGTCATAAAACTGTCTTTCCTATCATCTTACAACCCTCACATTTATCTTTGACCATCTGGAGGGTGACCAGTGCTTAGGCCAGTTACCACTGAACTAAATTAGAGGTGACATTAATTCAACCTTGATCAGCTACCACATTAAAATTGGTACGTCACTGCTTCAGAATTAACTGTCAAATTAGGTATTATAATAGATCTGTGGAACAAGTCCTTTTACCCTTATACTTTTTGTATATTTTGGTGCAAACACTTCTCTACAGATGCATTATTTCATGTTTGAACTATCTGGTCTTTTCTAAACTTGTTCTACTGCTACTAGTAATAAATGAAATGTCGGATTCAGAGACCAAACAAAGAGAAGGAAAATCCTGTGTCGGTCTGTCATTTGGGTGCTTCCTCGCCTATTCACTGCTGCATTCCTCACATTCCTCCTTTCAACAGAGGCCAGAAAGCAAAGAGAGAGAAAGTGGGGGATATCCGGAACGTGGGTGGTTGGGGAAATGATGCAACACTGAGCCAGAATGTGAAAACCACTACTGAGGACAAGCCCTCTTTCAACCCCTCCCATCACACACACACGCACGCACACACACACTGAGACACAGCGTCTCCATAACCCCATATGGCATTATCTGTGATGTCAAAAAGATGAGCGACTACGCTTTGGAAACGTGCAACATTT
>NW_018128045.1:12814-16423 GCF_001952655.1 Monopterus albus
TTCAGCAGGTTAGTACGTGATGTTGGGCACATCTGTGATCACCAAAGATGATGACAGGGACATTTACTGTACATAAAAAAGATGGTTAATCTAAAGATGTAGCTCATGTGTCTAAGCTTCTGTATCCTGGTGGGTGGAGATTAACTGCCAAAAACATTTCATAAGAAGCAGGAAGCCAGTAGCTTCTTGGAAATTCTGCAACGTCATTCAGCAGATGTAATTATTTTTTTTACCCACTGATGATGCACTGTTGACACGAGCCAAACCACTGTTTAATGAATGAAGTGAGGAGGACAATGATGCTCCGATTACCTACATCTTGCAGGATTTTTAGCTGACACTTGCACTCAGAGCAACTTAAACAGAGTGAGTGTGGTTTAGTCAACTGAAGACAAACCTGCTCCTACTGTGCCCTGTCTCTTACAATTTCCACTCATACATGTCACACTGTGTAAAGAAACACCAGGAAATGAGGGGAGTACCTGGATGCAGACCAGCAGGCAGGTGATGCTTAAACAGGCACTGACACATGAGACTTACCACAGACAGAGTGAGTCCAACACAGGGTCAAAGACATGAGACCAATCCAGGCAGGGCATAAATCCAGCCAGAGGTAAATCCAACATGCAAAGCCCAGACACAAGGGGAACACAAGAAAACACTGCAGAGATACAAAGAAACCAGAAACACAGAGGGCGAGATAACTGTGGCTACAGAAAGCACAGGGGCAGTGGACCAAGGAAACCTTCAATCATCCACACAAAGGGAGCTAATCAGAGGAGTGAAGACAGGTGAGCTGGGTGTGGCCGTCACTGAGTGTCAGGGCCAGCAGTCTATAGAACAGTCCAGAAGAAACAGAGCTGGGTTGGAAAAAACATTAAACATAGTGGAGAACTGGTCCTGACAGCAATTAGCTTCTTCTGAAACACCATATGTGTAGATGACAGTGTGGCCTAAGGTCAAAGGTTGTCTGCTGCCACCTGTCCAAGTAACAGTTGTAAGCAGAAATATAAAGTGTCGACCTTCCTCTAGCACATTTTCAGTGAAGCCTCTCTACAGCTACTCTGACAGTCGAATAATGTTGATCGATTCTCCACAGGTTGATATTTACACCTGACCTTTTTACTGCTCAGTGATTTTCCAGTGAAGTAGTTAATGTCTGAGAACTCTCACCATTTAAACCTGGGGTTCGGACACAGTTTATCAGTGGAACGTTCTTCTGGGAATACCTGGGGTATTATAGAGATGATAACAGGATGCTGCATTTCCATCAGAAGAGTAAAAAAGAAAATGCTGACCATAGAAAAGGGTTAGAAAGATGTGAGGAAGCAGCGATATCAGTGTTTCTACCAACACTCGCATCAACAACATGTGAGCTTCAAATGTTTAAAGTTTATCTTTTATATTTTTATCACAGACTCCACTGTTTCCCTCAGCAGTATGGAGGGTTTTGGTTTCATTTAGTGTCATTGTTTGGGTTTTCTGGCCCACAACTTTACTGTTTTGGTTCAGCGTCAGTGTATATTTGCCACAGAAGGGGTTTTTTGTGTCCATCTGCCGCTCAGCAACAAGGAGCAGACAGGATATAATGGTGCACACAGCAGCTAAAGAGCCAGATATGGCCTTCAGGAGCTGGTAAACATCAAAACCAGAGCTAAATCATGTGGAGAGAAACATGACTCCTAATGTTCCTCCATATCAGTAACAGTTTCATCAGCTTTATACGGTGATGATATGTCAGTGTTGTGTATACACAACCTCCAACTGGCCAAAAGATTCAGGTTTCTTCCTTGTGCCTACTCTCACAGTATTGTAGCAGCACCATATGTATGTTATGTTTAGTTTTCCTCAACAGCAAGACTTATATAAAATATAATGCTGAAACATGTAATAACTCTAGGGAATTTTAGGAAATAAGAGAGATAACATTGTGACCTTTCATCATAAAACTCACCTCTGATGACTTCAGGGTGTTTGAACATCTTAACGTAGGCCTTTGCTTGACACCAGTGACCTCCAGCACCACAACAACCAGATTATTTAAACCTGCAACAGTTGATTTTTCAGCCACTTGGGGTCACGTTGTAAACACAACACTGACATATCATCATCTTATGAAGTAATATGGTAAGTTTTTTAGCAGCTACTTGCACATCCAACAGCTAGAGCACTGTTGTCAGTCATTGGGACCTTTGTTTGTTTCCTGATATTTGGCCAAGGCTCTGCCTGCTCTTGAATTGTAGTAACTTCCTTTTAAAAACAACTGAGAGTTACTTCTTGCTGTATGGGACCAGAGGGGCCCCAACCTCTGGAATGCAGAGGTCAACATCTGGTCCCACTTTCAAAAAGCAGTTTTTTTGGAAGGCATTTCTGCAGTGTCACAGTGGTATGTGGTTTTCTATATGCACACATGAGCATACGAGTGTGGGATATTCAGATGTACAGTATGTGCCTGTGGCCGTCTATACTTTTATGGCTGAGGACGTTTTTATGCATTTGTGCACAGTGATTTTATCACCTTGTTTTATTCTCTTTAAGATTTAAAATTTGCTCCTGATGTTTTTCTCCTTTGTTTCGGTGCTGAACAGGTGGTGCACAGCGGAGGAGAGCGGAGTCAAGAGTGAACCCAGACAGTAAAGTTGTGAGCGAAACAGGTAAACAATAAGCTGGAAGACACTGTAAAGCTGTTGATGCTCTGTAGGTTCATCGCCACCAGTGACCCCCTCCACATTATTATGGAAATAATGATTATAGTAGCTTTAATCAGGTACATCCACAATCAAACTAAAACAGAGACAACTGATGCAGAAGTGTCACTCATCGTGCTACAGAGATGACTTTCACTGAGAGGAACTGACGTGATGCTGAAGACGTGATACAAAAATCCTCTGAGAAGCGAAACCCCGCCCCTGCAGACATTCACTAACATAACCTCCATTTCCAGAGAAAAGCGATTAAGTCTCTTTACGCAGGTCTTTTCTTGTTCTCTGGTGAGGATACTGTCCAGCCAGGAAGTTGTAAAATTTAGGAATGTTTTGAAAAAGCTTTTTTACACTCAAGAAATTTTACAAGAGCAAACATACAGTGAAGGTATCAAAAACAGAAGTGAGTGGTGTGTTATTAAGTCATGAATATTCCTTCTTGTCGAGTTTAGCTTCTCTAATCTGAGTCAGTGTTATTCAGTTCTGGCAGGACGCCAGACTGGTATCGGCGGTGGAGCAGCTGGAGGCCAAGCTCACGTTCCTTGTGCTTAGGGAGTATGTCTCCTTACAGCAAGAGGAAGAAGAGGGCTCTTTGTTTAGTTTACCATCTTTCATGCATTTATTATTATTAGACCATCAGAAAACCAGAGGGTGATCAAAACTCTGTCACATGACTAAATGACCTTTCTCCTTGTTGTGAGCCTAAAAAGAAGAAAGTGATGTGATGACACAGCTCCAGAGGCACTGGAGGAGGAAGAGGAGAGAACTGCTCAGTCTGAATGTTCTTCAGACTGAGCAGACTGATTCTTCTCTATCATTTGATTTAAGATTTAATTCATTCATTCATTCATTCATTCAAAAAAGTAAGAAACCTAAAGCTTTTTGAGATGAGGGTGGTTGGGGGGGG
>NW_018128045.1:16454-23596 GCF_001952655.1 Monopterus albus
AATGGCGACGATGGCTGATGACTCAGGTGATGTGTCATAGTGTGTGCTATAAAAGGGAACTTTTACATTTTGTCCACACAAACACACACAAACGTACAGTACACACACTGGACCCAGAAGGAGGTTTGTTTACTACAGCGGGAGAAGAAAGATGAAGTGTAAGTTTGTCTATGTTACTTTTAGAGAGTGAGTGAAGATGTGTGGAGGAGGCTGTGTGTTTGTGTGGAGGAAGGGGCTCTACTGCACGTGGGCTCTACTTTTCCTTACAATCTGACAGAGTTTGAGACAATGAATGAATGAATGAGACTTGTTGTTAGCTTCAGTTTAAAGTGTTAAATGTTCATTTGAATGTAACAAACACCACATTGTTTGGTGTCAGGTGAACCTGTGACTGGCTGCTCCTGAGTGTGTGTGTGTGTGTGTGTGTGTGTGTGTGTGTGTGTGTGTTAGTTTCAACCAGTCAACTGTATGTGTATGACTGTGTCCAGCAGCAGCAGACTTGCATTAAAATTTCAGGTGCTTTTATCCAGAGCAGCTTACACTAAGAGCATTGAAACCGCATGTCATCCTAACTGGCAGTGTATCCCTTTTAAATAAACCACTAGTACACAGTAAACATACAGTATTTCTAAATGTTCTAAGATTTAACATGAGTTGAGCTGTAGTCTGAAATGATGTTGTGCCAGAATCAGATTTTATGAAAAAAATGCTGTGGTTATGACAGAGTCTACGTTGAGCTCACCGTCTTATGAGTTTTGTATGTCAACACTGCTTTATGAATGACCTGGAGCCGTTCATCATGGAGCTGGAATCTGTCCGTTGGTAGAGGGAGGGTGACCGTTAAGGCTCCTGACATGAGCCTGATGGAAACATGGTCACAGCTGCACTGAAGTGAAATAGATGTCCTCTCTCACGTCACACGTTTACAGCTGTGTGCTGAAGATGTCTGTGCTCTCTGTGCGTCTACTGGTCAGCACCAGTGGGTCACATCCTAGAAAATGTCAGACTACGTGACAAAGGGTAACAGAGTCCTAGTGTGTCAGCATCAGGGCTCCTCCACTCTGGGATGACACGGAGCTGGTGAGTCGATGGCTGTTTTGTTGTGAAACCTGGTGACTAGTTACAAAAACAGGAGGATTGAAACATGACGTGTGTATCTGGCAGAGGTGAGAGTGGTGAAACACATGAGTCAGGTAGGCAGACAGTGATGCCATCATTGCACATCACCAGGGCACTTACTGTAATGCAGGTTGCACGGTCACTGTATAGGACCACAGATCGATTCACAGAGGGAGTGAGTCACTGCTGATGCCAGTTCGTCCCTGTCCCCCTGGAACTGCAATAAAAAAGATATTGGGATCACCGATATCACTATCCATCCATCCATCCATCCATTTTCCTCCGCTTATCCGGAACCGGGTACTGCCGGCAATGTGAACCAAGCTCCTGCTCCGGTCATACAGGAACCGGACAGCCCTTAGCAAAGGGCCCCGAACCCAGTACTCCCGGAGCACCCCCAATATCAGTAATGATAATTTAATTTGTAAAAGTGGCTAAAGTACCATCACGCAAATAACGTTTTCTTGGTTGATTTTGGAAGTTGAACATGCAGGGCACTTCCTGCCAGACGTCATTTACATCTGTGCAGAAGTTCACCGAAAGTCCTTGAGAGTAAAAGTAAATGACTGAGGAATGAGGCTTTCACTGTGTCAGTGTTTCTGTGCAGCATCTGACTCAGCAAAATGAAGGAGGACACGAACTAGTACGGAAGCTGGGGAAGCATAAGACGCTACGTGTTTGCTGATGAAATTATCTGTTACATGCATCAAAGTCTGGCCATTCACTCTGCTTCTTTAGCAATTTGGTTATGAGCTGTGGTGCTGTCACAGCTATTTACACTGCCAGAAATATGACTGTGTGCTGCTGGGGGACGCTTTTTCATTTGACTGAGCATTTTTGCTGAAGTCTTCTTCAGTCATTTTACTACAGTCTTATGAAGTTGTTCCAAATCTCTGGTTTGAGCCCTGAGCTGAAGGAAAACGATTATGATGACTCTTATTGCAAGTAGAGAAATTATAAGTGACTTAATGGGGAGCACTGGCAGAAAGCCCTGAGTCCGCTTATTCACTGTCCCGCTTTGGGTAGTTGAGTAAAAACAAACTGCAAGTGAACATCTGGCTGTGGTCATTTAGGGTTCTAATACAGCGTTACTGATGTTCAGGAGAAGCGAAAGACTTCAACCTCCAGATATTACTGAACTCAACACCTGTCTGACCTGGAAATGCTGTCAGACAGACCAGACTGTGTTTCTAGGCTGGAAGTCAATGTTTGACTAATGTTTTTAACACAAGAAGGTCCCATATTCTGGGATAGTAATAATATCCAGACATTTTAATTAGTAAAAACAGATTACTTTGCAGCTGTATTTCCTGTTGTCATGAAAAGCTACAGCTGCCACATAATCCTCAACAGGAATAAACAAGTAAAGAAAACAAGTGACAGAGTGCGAGGACTCTTTGGTCGAGTGTATACTGGGCCACAAGGGATTCAAGGGGGATGAAACCCTCACTCATGAAGCATGCAACCTAAACATCCACTGAAGCGACAAAAAACTGCAGCACATAAAATCTGTCAAAATTCCTCACTGTCCTCATGCAGTGAGGAATTTTTGCTCTCAGCCTCTGTTTACTGTTCACAGGCCTAATAACTGACTCCCAGTGCAAACAGACCATTTTCTGCTGCTGCTAGTTCCCATTAAAAGTAAACATTTTTGTCTTGTGTTCAAAAGATGGGACAAAAGCACAGTTTACTGTCTTTGTACAAAGACATTGTCCTTGTACACGTCTCACTGCTGACCTTCACACCGAGCTGACGTGTGGCAACTCTGACACACACAGAAAGAGCTTTTAGTCCATCACAGCCTGCCTCTAGGTTACATCACACACTGTTTAACATTAAATTAGTCTCCACATTCTGACTTTTTCCTGAAGCTTTAAGACCAATAGACTTCAACAAACCTCTGTTGAAGATCAATAGATATAGTTTAAAGCTCTGAAGGAAAACAAAAACACCTGTATGTGAACCTTTAGTTATGATAACTTTGCCAGAGCAAAGCAAAAACTTTCAGAAAGCTTCATTCTTTTTCTGGAAAATGACTATTAATGAATAGAAAATACGGTTTCTAGACATTAACATGGCTTGTGTCAGTCAAGCAGACAAGCTGCATGAAAAGTGAAAAGGTTTTATGGATCAGACAGTGGTACAGAAGTGGACGGGACTTCCCTCATAGTGACCTCTGCTCAGACCAAACCCATAAAGTGGTTACTACTGTTAGCGTCTGAGCAGCACTACAAGTGTTTAAAGGGAACAAAGTGGATGTTTTGCCTGTGACGAGCGCAGCCCAAGGTGCTACTGATGTCTCCACAGTCAGATTGAGTCAGCTCCGCCAGCTCCCCTCTCCTTTTCCAAGAGGAGGTCCAGAGCAGGCTGGGAAAAAACCCACAGCATAGCTCTCATTCCTTCTCTGTGATCTAATGTTAACGGACAGTTCATGTCTTTATCGCCCTGGGATATGGGACTTTTGAAGTTGCCTACACCAGCGTATAGATTTACAGGCAGACAGTGTTATTTCCTTGAATAATCACTGATTAGGTATTTGGGAAGAAAACTCGAGACCAACCCACAGAGGGTTGAAGGGAATAACGCATTCTCAGATTGACTGATAGATTAAAAGACAAACAGGTGACAGATTCCAAGGGTAAATTAAAGACAGGAGGAGGAACTGAGGCACATCCCCTGACAAACGCTCAGAAAACATTTCTGCTGTTTCACTGACTTCACTCTAACACACACACACACACACTTTTTCCCAGATTAAAAGAAAAATAGTCCTCAGACAATCATCCAACAGGATTACAGGGTCCTACAAAACATTTCACCGATTTTCACCAGAAAAGAAATAAGTTTAGAAAACTTAAAGCCGCATTTAAATGTTTTATATCACAACACAGATGGAAAAATGGCCTAACGTAATAAAACCAATAAAATGACCAACAAAATAGATGAAGAAATTTAAAAACATGTTAAAATAAAATAGTTGGATAAAATATACATGGTAATCAAAAGCCAGGAAAAAAGAGAGGTTTTAAATTTATAGATACACATGTCCAAGATGTCAACGAACCACTGAGTCAGTTTGATTTTAGTTTCGGCTGGTTTATTCCGTTCTGCCCCACTTATTTTTCATTGCCACCACATTCCCAGATCTCTGCAACTAACCTTTTGAGGTTATTATTAATCAACAGAAACATTGTCCAAAACTACATCACAAACCAGAATTATTCATTAACATTTCCACCCCCCCTGCCCTGGTCCCACTCAACAGCATTATGTCTATGCTGACAATTTTATGCTGAGACACTAATTTGCTGTTCTGTATGTGTTGCAGATGTTCCACTTGAACCTAAATCATCCAGGTCATCTTCAAACCATAAAAATCTAAGATGTTACATATCTGATCTGACCTCTTAAACTAGTATCTGTAGATGATCAGTCTGCAAAAATCTGCCTCCTCCTCTCACACCCACACACTCAGCTGCTAACAGTAAATCAGTGTCTGACCCAGTTTCTGTCCAAACCTTTCATCTCAAACCTGAACCAGTTCCCTGAACCTGACTGGATGCATCTTATTTATATCTGATGTCAGAATTAACTGGCAGTGATGCTCAGATAAAACTGTTTATTTCAGGTAAATGAGCCTTTTCCCATCTTAAAACAGTTAATGCACATTGATTTTGTCCCACTGTTTTGCCTGGGTAACTGCTACTCATACAGTTAGCTGTAGTTATGGCAAATCCAGTGGCTCCAGATTCCTTCACTCTCGCACATTTTACCATGTTGTAGATTAAACTTTATATGGATAAATCTGCCATTGTTGAACATCAACCTACACTGAAACTGAATACAGGTTTTAGATATGTTTGTAAAAGAATTTTAAAAACCTAGTCTACAACAAAAATGTACAAAAATGAAGGGGTCTGAATCCTCTGAAGCCACTGTACCGTACATCTCATAAAACAGTTTATGATTTCCTCACTGTCGAGACAAACACAGACTGAAGCATCACAGAAGCTTGTTGCTGCTGCCTCATGATTAATCGTGTAATGTGTCATGTGGCTTTGATTTAGGTCAGAAATAAAAGTGTGTTTGCATGCAACCTTGTGGATTCCCAACTGATTCACACACATGGCGGGTCTGGGTCAAGGAGAGGGGAACAAATCTGAGCAGGTTCACTTCCTGCTGGAGTCAGCTGTTGTGGGACTGTCTGTGTAGTTGTCCGTGCAGCTGTAAACACTGAGCAACCACAGCTGAATGTTGCTCAGCTGTGTTGTCCTTTCTTAAACCATGTGGAGTTGCAGCTGCATGATGAAGAGCAGGAAGATGTTTTTGTAATGACACACTGCATCTCAATTAGTACCACAGCCTTGATCTCTTAAGGCTGCGGTCCTAGCAAGCATGCCAGACTTTGGAGTACTTTTAAAGGTACACGAGGTTGATTTCAGGAGGCATTGGACTGTAAAATGAATGTTTACCACCGATTTACTCTCAAGCAGATAGTAGGCAGCGTGTAACTTCATAATCAGCAGAAACATCTCAGTGATTTGGGTGCTGACCCTATTTTGTGCTGAACATTATAGCTGATAAATGTATCTTTTTCCTGCCTTATAGTAATCCATGACTCCGCACCTTGTCTCCACCTGCTGCTATTGGCTGAGCTGTTTGTCCATTCATCCTCTCGTACCTCCCACACATCCTCCCTCTGCAGCATGCTGAAGTTAATGATGGCTCAGGTAGACAGGCTGAAGAACTTATCCAAGAGCTTCCACGACCTGGTAGGAGTTACATCCACGCACAAGAGGATGAGCTTTACTGTAATGATGTAGCTGGTTGAGCTGGAGCTTTGTATAAAATTTATATACTGTAATATGAAAAACAGACCATCCTCTGACTTTTTTCTCTTTAGAGGTTTTAAATTGTGTTTTGCTTCCATTTTTGTTTTCAACAGTCAGATGTTGAACTCCTAAACTTTGCTGATATGGAGCACAGACTTCACAGTCTTCCTCACATACATCACACTGCTACCCATCTCAGCTCACTGAAGGTAACGTTTCTACATCTAGGACTAACTTTGATAATTGTAGAAATGTACTGTTCTGCGTGTTCCTTGCTGCTTCACTATGTAGGTTAACAGTCTGTCCCTCCCACAGGTTAATGAGTCGCTCTCTCAGCTCTACGTGCATGCTCAGGCCTTTAAACTTCATGTGGACTGGTTGAAAACAGCCAAAGAAAATGTCAGTTTATCCTCCCATTCAGCAGAGGGCGCCGGCACTCACCTCCTGCAGCTGTCCAACCTGCTTAATTCATCTCTTCACCAGGTAAAAAGTTGGATTATATGGAAGATAACTGCACCCTAAAATGAAGTAAAATCACATGACACAAAAATAAAAGGGAAATGTCTTTTTCTGACAAAGATAACAGAACATGAAATAAGCAGAAGTAAGAGGAAGCTGTACAATGTGATTTTTAAATGTATAAGGTTGCAAATAAAATAAATTCAACTCAAATTCAATCAATATCATGAAATGGGAATTTGTAATGAAGGTAAAATTGGAACATTATGATTACAGGGACAGTAAGAATGAAAAAAATACCAAATTTTGAAAACACCAAAAGCTAAATAAAATAAAATGAAAAAATAGCAAAGCAAGAGGAGAAACCAGGAACAGCAGCCAAATGACTGTACTCACATTCGCACTGATAAAAGCATGTTGGTCGCCCCATTAAAATCCACAAGTGCAAAGTAGAGCATCAGGGTCATGTTTTCAGATTCTGTTGAAGAACATCTCTCGTGATGAGATCATTATAATTACTACCAGTGTCATTTTCTTTCCTTCTTTAGATGAGTGAGGAGGCTCCTCTGTCGCCGCCGCCCTCCCTCCCCGTAACCTCCACGGCCTTCGATGTGCTCCGGTTTTCAGTTGAGATCTCCGAGCGGTTACAAGTCTTCTGCGACTGGTCAAAAAGAGTGTTACGCCAGCTCCAGAGACTGTCCCACTGTCCCAGACATTAAGCCTTCCGTAGCC
>NW_018128045.1:23667-27789 GCF_001952655.1 Monopterus albus
GGGGGGTCACCACTTTAGCCCGGACTATAATTCCTGGATTACCTTGGATTTTCATATAGATAATGACAGTTTCTGTAGCACCAGTTTAAGATCAACGTTTTCACATTTATTGCTATATTTCACTGTCTGTTAGAACAAATTTGGCAGACTTGTCCCTCTTCTCGTATGGTTTGTCCTCCAGGACCAGGTCACAATTGTAGCCTCTTACTTGGGTTTATGATTGAACATCTGCAAATCATTAACAGCAGCTTCAGCTTTGCAAATGTTAGCATGCTAATAGACTAAACTATGATAGCGAACACGGTAACCATTATAACTGCTTAGCGTGTTAGTGAGCTGATGTTAGCATTTAGCTCGTTGCATCTCTGAGCCACTGGCAATGGTTAGAGACTCAGTTTACACTTGATGTGCAGGATGTTCCAGGGTCTGATCTGATTTGCAAGTTTGACAAACATTTCAGGAGTTTTATATTTGCAAACTTGAAACTGTTTTCATGCAGTAGTGATGAAACAGAGTTGCATTATTTGGGCACTTCGGTGCTCTTGTCACACAGATATTCAGCTGTGTCCTACAGTATTTACATCCATTCAGCAGCAAAACTGAATGTAAATGTTTACTCCACATTTTACATGTAGCCTGTTAAACTATGTGGTACTTGTGTATTGAGCTTAGAGCTCTACTGCTCATTTAAGGCTAAGTGCTGATACTCATGAGCTAAATGACAAGAAATTGTTACGGTAATATTTTTCTATTGTTTTTTAAAACCTATGTAGAATGCTATTTATGAGCTTGTTATATTATTTGACAGTTTAGCTCGAGATGCAGGCATCTCACTTTAATATTTAATAATAAAGTATTGTGATACTGCATTTACTTTTTATTTATAAATTTTGTACATGTTTATTAATAAAAGTTCACACACAAGGCGACAGCTCTGTGGTCCTTTTCTGTTACTACAGTCATACTTTACTGTGAATTACAGAGGGGAAAGGTTACTGAACAGAATCTCAGGTGCCGGGGCAGAAAATCACAGGTGGGGCCAATGAAATTAATGATGTCTTTCTTTTTTCCACATGATGAGCAACACCAGGACATTCACGTCAAAGCAGCTCAATATATTACAACTGTCAGTCCAACTAAACCTACACACCACAGGTTTAAAACACTGAAACTCCTTGGTTAACATTTGGTTTGAAGAATCCAACACTGACATCTGTAAGAAAACTGTTACACAATCAAATGTGCTAACATCCTTATCTTTTCACAGTAATGTTACAGAAACAGATAATTTGCTAACGCTTTGTGAAGAGTCATTAAATGCCTCAACTATTGTGAAGATGTGTAATTTTGTACACGACACGACAACCAAAATACACCCAGACCTGATTACACAGAAAACAGAAGTAACTAAGGAACAACAAACAGAAAAGTCAGGGCACAACAAAAACCAAGAACATAAGAAAACAGGCTGAAACAAACCAGTTGCAGGAGGACACCTGAGGCCACAGGTCATGAAACCTTAGCGAACCCAGAACGAGAAGAGATGAAGCAAAAGAAGCAGCACAGACAAGCTAGTAGTGTAGCTGCTGGCAGGTAGACTGCACAGGGTGGGTGTAATCAGAGTAATGAGGGTGGTGAAGCTTGGGCTGAGAACCAGAGCTGGGGAGGAAATGTGCCAAAATAAAAGTCCAAAACAGGATGTTGGTACAGATTATGACAGTGTGAATATTTGGTACTGCTTTATTTTACAGGTGAATAATTACCAGGATGTTTACTGCAGTGGCATTAATTGAAATAATAGTAGTAAATAAATGAAAATTAAGGAAACCAGAAATAGTGTTTTTGTACACTTCCAATTAATTATTTCCAATGAAATGCTAATATAGCATATCAATGTGGGAAAGGCAAAAGAGGACACTTTATCTAGAGGAACACACTAAAGTTTCCACAGTCTGAAGATGGTTTATATTGTAATATTTCAAGAGTTAATTAAGAAATAGGGAGTCAGTATAAAGAGGTGTAACTGACATTTCCTCATCTGTTGCCTTAGTGTGAAAAACTCCTGCTGAGAAATGTGGTGGTATTAGTAAAACTTCACATCTGCTGCTGAAATGCAAACACTCATAAAACGCTGAGGGTAAAACTGTCCTCACCGGGAGGACTGACACACGAGGGAAAGTGCAGACCGCTGCTGCCGTTCAGCTGTAAAACCTACAAGTGAGCTGACACAAAGTGAGATGCATAATGTCAGATTGTTGACATGCGGCCACAGTCGAACGATGTCAGGCATCGACAGACTTTCTCTGTGAGTGGTACCGGCCTCTGGGGGACAGTCTGAGTGGTCTTGCAGTTGTACCGTGTGTGTGGACTGTGGTTAGGGGCAGCAGCTGAGCTGGATCTGCTGCAGAAAGACAGATGACTGTGTGCAGAGAGTGAGAGTGACAGGTGATAGTTTACTGACTGACAAACAGCTAAATATGGTCTGGATGTCACTACAACACAGGGCAGAAACAACATAGTTTTCCGTGTTTTTTCTTTGCGCAGATGACTGGACAGTAACTGATATAATACCATACTGATAAAAAATGAACTATCAGCTATAGTTTTACTAGTGCCTTTACCAAATAAGCACATTTTAAGGTTGGTGGTTGTATCCGCTCAGGGGTTTTCACCAGCTGTTCTGCGTCCTGCTGCCAGAGGACACTGTTCTCTGCAGTTTACAGTCAGCTCAGCAGGTGTTTAGCATGCTGCACATCAGTTCCTGCAAGTGTCTATCCAGTTTTTTCTTTTGTTACACACAGTAAATTTGCCTTTTATATGCAGTGAAACCACTTTTACAGCTAATTTTGTGAACCGTCACACTTTTTTATTGCTAGAGATTTATTGTCCCTAGGACACCGAGAGCTTTTCAGCAAGTGCCCAAAACAACATGCTGGTGTTGAGTGACAAAGTCCACGTAAGAATGTGGTCTGGGTGGATGGATGGGTCAAGATGTCACTGCTGTTTGCTTTCCCACCGAGAGTTTTCCTAAATGTAACCTGGTTGGTTTTGCACCTAATTTAACCAAGTGTCATCATCACATCATAGAAGTTTTTACAAAACTTGTCATGGTTTTGGAAAGCTCAGACAAATTCTGTCTACTGATACGAACTTCAGCTCAAGCATTTCTATATGCAATGTATTTTTTTATGTGGCGGACATAAGGCGCAGCACATTTTACTTCATCATGTGAGAGGTAATCAGTGGGTCTTTTGTTTAATATTTAGTGTTTTTACTCAGTTTACATCTGGATGGTTGCATGAGTTAAATTATGACATAATGTCGCTTAAGGATTTTTATTATACTCCAGTATTTATCAGGATTATTGTTGCATAATTTGGGCAAAAATAATTTCTTCATGGCATTTTCATATCAGCTTGTTCATGGCCTGCATTTCATTTTTATGAGGCCTATATCTATACTTGTAATGACAATGGCAATGACAGTTTATTTATAAAGCACATTTAAAAGTAACAAGGGTTGACCAAAGTGCTTTACAATAAATGACAAAACAACAACCGTGAACCAAAAAACAGAAGGAAGATCTCAGAAGAGTAGTATCAGCAATGACAGCAATGATAATCAAAGGCTGGAGAAAAATAAATATAGCTGTCAGGTTGAGTCATGCCATTACCTGGCAAGCATAAATTAGGGTTTTAAGCACTCTCAGACAGAGAAAGGAGGATGAGCAACTTTCCAAGATGTGTTTACAATCATGGTTTAAAACTCAAACTGCACTTCACAGAGTGAACACACACAGACACATGCAAGCGTGCACATAAATACACTTTTTTCTATGCTTTTCTCACACACTCGGAAGGAAGAAATGTATGTACAAACGAGGGACACACTCTCTTTCTGTCACTCACACACACACACACATTCAGGGTCCGCCCTGCAGCAGCAGAGGGAGGACAGGGGGAGGAGAGGAAGTGAGGACAGAGCAGTTTGGAATAAAAGTTGCAGGAGCAGCAGACATGAATTTCTCTGCTCGCTGCAAACTACAACCAGCATCCGACTGCAGCAGACGGACACTCCGATAGTTCTGTCACACAGTGGAGAGAGGACTGTGTGTGCAGCAGA
>NW_018128045.1:27849-34041 GCF_001952655.1 Monopterus albus
TGTCACTGAGGATGGACAACGCTGAACTGAACCACAGCGACAAAATTACAGTAAGTAGAAACCGGTGCAGGGATTTAGTCACTGAGGACCGGGTTCATAAATTAAAGGGTCAGTTCACACAATTTATATTTCTAGTCTGGTGCTGATATTTTGGCTCAGGCGGGTCCAGAGTGTGGAGCTACCTTCAACTAACTCTGTTCACAGTGTGTTGAGAGAAAGAGCTGCTGCTACAATGAGGCCAAATGAAACAAAAACTACCTGTATGTCTGGATGTCACCAGAGGATAAGTGAGGTTTGTTGCCTTGTTTGTTTTGTAATTTGGACAAACTGACCCTTTAAATCAGATTTATTTAACAAGGAAATATCACATACATTGACTATAATTGGAACATTTCATGAAATGATGAATTTACATTTAGTTTATTTTTAATTTGCAGTTAAAATGTCTTATCAGTTTATACCTTTTCAAGGCCCCATTGTGTAATTTGTTTGCATTTCATTTTGTATAACAATTATGTTTAGCATGATTAACATCACTCTAGTCCAAACTGGGCTTCTGTTGCCTCATGATGTCACAGTCTAATAATTAAATGTTGCCAAACCTAAATAACAACAAGAATGATGTCAGTCAGGCAATCGGACATTTACAGATCTTTACATTCCTGAAATGGACGTTCATCAGTATTTCTTTCATAGTTCTTTTTCAGAGATATTAATTTAAAGACTAACATATGTGATTGGACACGTTTAATTCAAAAACCTGTTGAAAATTGATCACTAAACAGTTTTTAGTTGAGGTGCAGCTGGAAAATCAGCAGCTGTGGTTTACAAATGCATGTTGTAATTGTCTCATGCTTAGACATGTATTAGGACATGTTTGCTAATGAGGTGGGTTCTGGGTATGTGCCAGGCGCTGACAGAAGGGTGTATGAGCAGCTTGTCTTTCATCACACTCATGGTTGTGGTTCACAAAGGCTCATTTCCATGTGGAGGACACAGCAGACACACACACACACACACAGCAGTTGGAACCACTCCAACAACGTGTCTTATGTAATGAGGGCATTCGTCCCTGCGTCACACAGAGATGTTGTTGAATTCTCCCTGTGCTGCTGGAGACCGGTGTCGTCTCCTCTTACACTCTTCAGCTACTCACTGAATGCTCTGTTAACCCCGGACCTCTGTGTGCGTCTCGTGTTTCATTCACACCTTTAGCTAATTTAAAATGTTTCACTTTACTTGAATGTAAGAAAGTAAAATAAATCTATGGTTATATTATTGCTGCTTTCCAGTAAAAATCATGTTTAGAGTTTTTTGGATGAACTAAAAACTTTAGTGTTCCTTCATGGGTTGAAAAAAGTTATTTATTTATTTATTAATTTAAATCACACACTGGACTATCTAAGAAATTCAGAGCCACAAATCAGATAACAAGGCCGTTTCTTTTTAATCATTAGCACCTGACTTTTTGGAGGTACTGGGTTTTCAAAGGACAGTGACAAAATGTGATCCAGGGTTTGTGTGTTTAAAGATTAAATTCAATTTAATCAACTTATAACATGTTACAAACAATGATAAAAAGAACAAATCATTTATATGCATCATACATTTTTAATGGCCTTGCCAAACTAACAGGACCTGAATGGTGCAGTAATAAAAGTGCAGGACAACACACACACACATAGTGTTGAAGGATTAAGCTGTATTTACATTACAGTGGCCAAACAAGGGGCTTATGTTGCACATTCTACACTGGTCATTTACTCCCAGGGTGCATTAATAAAGGCATCACATTAGCTGCAACGCTAACATTTCTAGCAGGAGATCAGAGACTCAGACAGTTTTTGTCACCATGTTGGTTTCTGCATGCTGATATTTCACCAAACTGTCTGTCAGTAAAAGGCTATTTTTATTATAAAGTCTGAATAATTCAGACACAGCTAGGCCAATGAGCTTATTGTCTGTTCAGACTGTGGCCAACTCCGATTTGCAGAGCCTGTGCAACAAAACACATACATCAAAAATGTGCCATAACACTGATTTGTGTTGCTCCCTCACTACAACCCAAAACATGTTGTTGTTGTTGTTGTTGCAGCATAATTTTAGAAGATGTCGTTGGTTCAACTGGACTTAACTGATCAATCACTGAAAATGCCTCCCTACATTTTAGCCAGATAAATCTGCACGTCTGATCATGAAATCTGCTCAAAATGTTTTTGTTGGTGTGAACGAAACCTTAGTCAGGGATCTACAGTAGCTCTGTGCAGCACATTCATGGCTCGAAGTTGTTCTCTGAGTTGTAATGAGCTGCTGGATGTCTGGTCACACCGAGTCTCCCAGCTGGAGGCCAAGGGTACCAACTGTGGTGCAAACACTGACGTTCCACCAGGCTAAAGAAAGACCTGTGTGTGTGTGTGTGTGTGTCAGAGGATTTCATGGAGCTATTCACAGACATGTTTATGCCCATGTACCAGTGTTGAGATCATCTCCATGACAACATCATCACAGCAGTGGTTGTGTTACAAAGAGCTGCATGTGAAACAGTTTACCTCCCAAATTGTGTGTTATTCATCTCTGACACTGCAGTGGAAGAAGCCAAACCCTCAGCTACCAACTTAACCAGTGACAACTACTCATGTTACATCACTAATTAGCTTGTTTGCTGCATTTACAGAAGCAGTCCCATAGCTTTGCTAGCCTGCAAGCTGAGCTGTAAGTGGATCCTGACAGATAAATTTATGATCTGAGACAAAAACCTTTGAGTTGGCATGAAATGTGAGTGGATACAAGAGGCACTCGAACCTTGTCCGACAGTTTTCAAATATGTTTGACTTGATCACAGCCAAAAACAGAGATGTGATGGAGCACCTTGGGGATGAGTCCGAAACAGTGACAGGGTAGGGAAGCAGCAGACACACAGACAATGACTCCTCACCCGTTTCAGCTGAATACTGTGTCCATTTGGATGAGTCACAGAGTAACGTTGTAATTAGGCAGCTGTGGAGTCAAACAGACATCTCTCAAGTTTGTCACTAACCTTAAGTGACGACTTTTTACATTTCTCAGAACCGCTATGCTTGTCAAAGCAAAAGACATTTTTTGTCTGCTTGCGTGAGGACACACAAACTGCACACCTGAAAGGCACACTGTGTTTGCTTTGTACCTGTTTTGGATACAGATGTCCTCACGTCCCAGGCTCCACCCCCCTGAACTACTAACACATCTTGTTTTTGCTTTTGGTGAAGCCAAGCATGTCTAACAACTGATCTGGGTGGGTGCCTGGTGTCAGGCAGTGCGGTTCAGTACAACACATTTAATGTCACCTTTTTGTGCTGCATCTGTGCATCCAGGCTCCAGGAAAACTGCTGGATGAGATGTGTCATCTGACGGCTCAGTCCCTCACACCAATGCTCACATCAGAGCGCTTCAAGGTCCTAAAGCTCCTGGGTGAAGGCTCGTATGGCAAAGTCATGCTGGCTGTACACAGGAAGACAGGTGAGGAGGCAAACTAACACATTAATTATAGCCACAAGACGCAAAAGAAGATCAACATCAGAATCTTTTACTTGAATCCTCCAGGAACTCCGATGGCTCTGAAGTTCTTCCCTCGGAAGTCCACCTCTCTCATCTCTTTCCTGAGGGAGTATAATATCTCACTGTCCTTCTGTTCCCACCCGTCTCTGACCAGAGCTCTGGGAATCGCCTACTCCACACCATCACAATACGTCTTTGCTCAGCAAGCCAGCCTCTTTGGCGATCTCTTCGACATCATCTTGCCTGAGGTATAGCGTTATTTCAGCAGAGCTATTAAGGCTTATGAATACAACACATACTGTATCTTTCATGGCTTTTAGGACCAGATTCCCACAGTTTGGTGATGGAATGGATGATAATGGGATTGTTGCTCCTGAGAAACTGTTGGCTTTAATTATGACTTTGTAGCTTCACTGTCACATAATGATGTTAACATAAAATTTAAGAAGTAGAAAAAGTTGAGTTGCATTTTTTTCACTGTTGACAAAGGTCTGTCATTCAAGTTGCCTTTTTACATGGATGTTAGCCTGATGACTGCTCACACACCCCTCTCCCTCCATCCTGCCCAGGTTGGCGTGGAGGAGGACTGCTGTCAGCGTGTGGTGTCCCAGCTCTGCGGTGCTCTGACACATCTGCATGCCCTCGGTTTTGTCCATAGAGACGTCAAACCAGAGAATGTCTTCCTGTGCGACTCCGCCTGCCGCTGGGTCAAACTGGGAGACTTTGGCATGGTCAGTATATGATGTGAATATTACCACTCATATGGCATGATTTAATAGGAAAGGAAGTGTGATTTCATCGAGCACTGACAGTACTGCATGCACAAAAATAAAGCAAATGAACATTCAACAGATGTGTTCTGCACACAAATTTACAGCTTGTTCAGTAACTACGTATTCTATTTGTACACAGTCATAGTGTCCTTGTGTGAAATGATCTCTTACCCCAGGTGAAAGCCAGGGGCAGCAGGATCCCGGAGGTCTGGTACAGCTCACCCTACTGCACTCCTGAGGCCGAGGTCGCTCAAGGAAGTGAGGACAGCAGCATGAATGATGGGAATGATGGCAGTAAGAAGAAGTCAAGAGTTTGGGTGTCTGTGGAGCCCAGCACAGATAGCTGGGCGCTGGGCATCCTGACCTACGCTATGCTCACAGGCAGCCATCCCTGGGCTAAGACAGCCAGCGACTGCCACGCATACCTGAAATATCTGGAATGGTTCGACAGAGCAAAAGGCCCTGAAGGTGAACTGGATGCGAGCATACATGATGCCACTGATTTAAACGAAGCAGGACTGGACAAGAAGAACCACCCTCCCATTGCACCCCAGTTCTCCTGCCTCACCCCACTAGCCTGCTCCTTCTTCCACTTGCTTCTTGAACCGAGTCCCCAGCTTCGTGGACGACCTGAGGACGCGCTGAGCTACCTCGGAGGGGACTGGCTGGTGGAGAAGGAGAGGGTGAGGCTGGAGGAGGAGAGGAAGAAGAACAAAAGTGCGGTCAGGAACATGAAAAAGATGGAGTGGAAAGGAGAACGATAAACTATTGGTCTGCAGACTATTGATCAGTTTTATAAGTACAATGTGTTCTTCCAGAGTTCTGCTTATTTTTTTTATTGCTAATTGGGATTGTAAACATACTGCATAGTTTCATACTTTTCAAAAATAACCCCGATTGTGGTCAAACTCCATAAACTGTTAACTAGTCAGACAGTCAGTCAGATTTGAATGGAAAAGAAAGCAGGGTCCTTCAGCATGTAGGAGGCCACTTTGGAAAAGCTCCTCCTTGTTAAATAAAAACAAAATGGTTTATTGGAAATCTAGCTTTATTTTGAGAAACAGTTGGACTAGGGCCAAAGGTTTTCATTAGGGCCTCGTTTATCCTGCCAATTACTTGTTTACTTTAGCAATGTGTTTTAAATATATCAGACTGAAAATGTGTAGCTGCTGCAGTTCTGGGTATTATTTGTGTTTAGTGGGATTAGGGGTTAATCTTAGCTGTAATACCATCCTTTCCTCAACAGAGATACCTTCGATAGTGCACTGCTATATTTGGGTCTGGACCTGTGAGGGTATAATAGGTCACAGTCGGCTGTGAGCTGTACGTAGCCGGCTGCAGTAGTGGCCACATATACATGTTGGGTACAAACTAGAGATCCAGTTTTAATGCAGCCGGTTTCAAGTTGAACGGATGTCACCTTACTCAGCGGCACTTTCTGAAAGTAAAGATTTATCAGTTCTAAATGTGTTGGGAGCACTTGCACTGTTCCACTGTGAAAGCAGTCACTAGCCTGTAACTTTAAGATGGCGTCATTTTTGTATTTTAGCAGCTCACTGCTGTTGTGGCACTTTATATTCTGTATTTTGTACTCATAGTTTTGTATGGTTAAATGTTCCTTTCATACTATTAAAATGTCAAGTATTAAATTATGGTCTAATGTATTAAATATACATTAATGGTGAAGCTGCATTTTAAGGGTTATCAACATAAGTGTACGAAGTAAAATACTTCTGTTCATGTAGTTGTAACTACTATACAGACATTTGTACATTACTGTAAGCAATCAAATTATATTTTGTATAAGGCTCATTTTGAGCAACTTAACTGTTTGATAGTGTTAATCCTACAAAGTGGTGTTACTGTACAATAAAAAGAACTGCCG
>NW_018128045.1:34168-84584 GCF_001952655.1 Monopterus albus
TCAGTAGTGTCCCTGTAAGATGACATGTCAATGCAAATAAAGCACATGCACAGACCCACTGAGTACAATCTGAAGAGCTTCCCCAGATGTTTTCAAAAATAGATCCATGGTTATAAATTTGTCTCTACACCCTCTCAGCACCACGTTGCAGCCCTCAGCCTCACAGTCCAACCAAGTATCACACTGACCATCATCTCCTGCAAATACTTTCAGCTGGACATCTACACATAAGCAGGCATTAAGACCTCAAACTGGATTTGTGTGCTGCATTGCAGGAGTGTTGCTCCAGGTGCAGGGGAGAAGAGGAATCCAGTTTGATTAACAGATTCATGACTTTAAAAGTGCATCAGATGCCAAAACACTGTCTAGTCATCAATACATTATTATTTAGTTGCAGAACTGTGCTCTTGATGTTGAGTTCAGCATTTTATTTGTCAGCACTGTTCAACAGCTGGCATCACATAGCACTGCAGCAAATACTGATCTATGTGCACATTTTTTGCAAGATGACTTTTCTTCTTTGTTGGTGGATTTCTGCTCACCCCGAAGTCCCAGAAATATAAGGGCTTTGTATAAGGATGGACTGTGTAAAACATGAAGACAGGTCCTAATCACTAGCCTGTATGCGTGGGAATGCTCACAGATGAACTCTAAGGATCCAAATATCAAGGTCATAATGTTATTGTTTAAACAGAGTTCATGCTGTGTCGTTCAAGTTCACAACTGTGGTCTTTGGCTCCACTCTCAGCACACTTTGATTAGTCACTGCCAACATTCCTGCCTTAACAGACACTCTTATTGAAACTGTGGGCCAACCAGTTTTTTTTTTTTACCCAGATTGGTTTATTTGCACACATACTTCTGGTCTCTGTTTCCCAGGCTGGAAAGGTGGGAGGGCCAGCTACTGTATAATTTGTTTGCCTTAAAACATTTGATCACTGACACTTCTGCAGTAACAGGAAAGTCAGCAGCATTTCCAGAGTGAGAGGAAGCTGAGGCCAGAGGGAGAGTGGGAGAGCGGCAGACCGCAGAATGCTGACCTGCTGCCCAGTCTAATAAAAACACAGGAGTCCTAAATAACAAGCTGAGGTGAGAACAAAACCTCCTGTGGGATAAATCTACTCAGCCTATGTAAGGAAGTAATACCTGCCCTCACACTTAGAAGGCCTGTAGCTTTTTAACTGGGCGCTGCTGGGTTTCTCTTGTGTTTCCCTTCAGGTCTTGAAGAAGACTGTACTAGTGCAAGTGGACACATCTGGTCAGTTCATCCAGAACGCATTAAGGCTCAAATGAACCCACTGCTGTCTGTTTTCATTTAGTTTTTATTGTCCTCGCCTTCATTTACTAGACAACTAGACAACATACTAATGCTACTAATTTACTGGTTCATCATTTCATTCAAAGTATTTTGCTGCAATTGATGTAAATAAATATGTTTGATTAATCTTCTCAGTACATTTGTGTGTATCTCCCTTCTTTTGCCCTGACCTTATAGCAGGGTTGTGACAACTATTAAATGTGAACTTGTTCTTCAGAAAAGTTAAAAGATAAGGCTAAAACCAACAATGAGCTGCCTCTGTTCACTGTCTGTGAGCCTCAGATTAGGTTTGTGCAGCTTTAAAGTCAGGGGACATCAGGGAGAACAAGCAGGCCTGATGTGAACTACAAGAGTCTATCAGGGCTGTGAGACAGACACACTCCAAAAAACCTGCGGCAGTGAATCCAACCTGTCTCTTATTATAGGGTGACTATGGTTTTCTACAGCTGAGTAAAACTGTACTGTTTATCTAGGCAGCTTTTTAAGGCTTTGAGGAAAAAAGAGAACTTGTTAACCTCATCCATTCCTTCCTCTGAGACCTCACTGACTCATCTAGATATATCATCTACACACAGGATACACAGGGCACATACAGCTTCAGCTTTTACCAAAGGCAAACTTGTAAATCCATCTTTAGTCACAGTTAAATTCAAATAAAAGTTTGCTTGTGAAACCCTTTGCAGATCAGTCGGGTAAAATCAAATATACATAAGGCCCAAAACAAGGCTGGATTCTGAAAAGCTGATGTTGTGGAGATGCAAGGTTTTCACCCACAAGCAATAAACAACTATATGTACAAAAATATGCACATACAAACTCAAGCCAATTGCCTTTTCAAGGTTTAGTCAGATAGGGGTGATGCAGGTGTGACAGGACGCTACTGTAAGATTTATACCTTTGTGTACTCACACATGGGCACATCACCACCGAGTGTTCACACACACTGACCCACTTGAAACACAAACCTCCACTTACATCATCCTGCTGAGGTGTTGGCTCAAGTTTCACTGAAATCTGTAAAGCAAAAAGTGACCACGAGTGATTCTGACCTCTGACCTTTGAACCCTCTGTCTTTATCATTACCCTCTGCACCTCCCAGCACCACCTAAATCACCCTGGTGTCAGGCAGTGCAGTATATCAGCTCCTCAGTCTTGACTTAATAAGGTGGCAGAGTTAAACTCAAGACGTCACCTGTGAGGAGGAACCACTCTGAGTTGCCTCATAACCCACTTGGAGCCAACACTAATGAATCAGTGAGCTTGTTAAGGACAGACAGCTTTATTATCATTCCACACTTAGGAAGCAGGTCCGAGGAGGGACGCTGGCTGTGAACGACTCCGACCCGAACTCCTCTCCTGACATTTCACCTGATATGCTGCACTCCAGTGGGCAAGGGTTGTGTAGCAGTGTGTGCCAGTATGTGTGTATTTGTGCCATCTACGTGTGGTATGTGAGAAAGTAGAAAAAGAGAGGCTAGAAGTTAACATGAGGACAGCTCATCATTACATCATAAGGCATAAAACCTGTGCCAAATCACATATGTGGAGCACAGTAATCTGTTGTAGTGACCCCTGAACGATGGGGAGCAGCTAAAAGATGAACAACATTTGGCCACAGTACAACTGCCAAGTTTCTGCTAATATAAAATATTTGACAACATTATGATTCCACATACTGAAGCTGGTGATCTCACTACAGACTGCAGGTATTAGTGGGAACCTCACAAATACAAGTTAAACAGGAGGAGGCAAGATGCTGAGTGTGGCTGTCTATCCAGTTGAAGGACAAGATGGATATGCAGGACATTTGCAGTGTTTCTGAGAAGATTCTCGGGACAATGACAGATCTGAAGCCACAATATACATCAGAAGTCACAGTGTATGTGTTGCATTCAAATCAGTTCAAATTAATTAAATGTTAGCTTGGCTTTTCAAAAAAGTGACAGGTGAAAGAAATCAACCCTGATGTGCATGAATGCTAATAGCACCTGACTGGAGACTTAGCACTACCAGCTCCTGTTATTTATTTAACAGCAGTGGAAGAAAATGTACATAAATCTGTACATTTGTCAGTCAAAGTAGTCCAAGCAGCCAGTCGACACCCATCCCCACAGCCCTTTCAGCTGTGTGGATAAAAAGCACATCACTGAAATATTGTTCAGCATCTGACTTGAAAGGAACTTGGAGTTCTGCTGGTGCTGGGGCTTTACAGCAGCATGTGAGCACACACCGGTGTCGCCTTTGGATCTGGAGGAGGCAAACAAATGCAATCTGTCATGGGTACGTGTCGTTTTCTGGCTGCAACACGATCTCTGGGCACTGAGTCCAAGTTCTTCTCCTGACAGCCTCAAGCCAAATGAAAAATGTACATGTCTATGTATTTTATGAAGTGGTGATGTTTGAAGCTTAGAAAGTGAAGCTAAGATTAGACCCGGTAACATAAATCCTCAAATACTGTGCTGACGTCCAGTCTGTCTGACCAGTCTACGGGTCAGACAGACTGACTCTGATTAAACCACAGCCCTCAAGTTTTCCTCTTCTACCAACGTGAGGTTGGCACGACTGGTTTTTAGTGAACTTACACTAACAAACTTTAAATTATCTATTACTTTAGTTTATTAACAAATACCTTCAGAACTGGCGACACTGATCGGCCTCAGCTGCACTAATCTAAGAGGGTGAACATAATGAGGATGACGTCTGTACGGTGATTACAGCCATGCTAGCGGCTCACAAATTCTGAGTCTTGCTATACAGCCTGTGAAGATCCAACACTTCAATGTGAAATTAAAAAACTATAAAGATTAAAGCAATATGTGGATTTTAAAAAACTCCCACTTCATACTTCAGCTCTCAGTGATACGAGTATTGTGCAGTTTGTATTTGTGTTACCTTTAAATCTCATCCGTCACCACACTGCATCACACTGATTGATGGAAACGTTCTCTGCAAAGGGAAACTAAACCTTCTGTAAGCATGTAGGGATGTCAAAATTCCTCAATTCCTCTCTAAACTATGTTTGGCTGCAAAACAAAGATAAATTGACAAGTGTGGTGGTACTTTTATCGGATGCGCTGCTCAGTGAAGGTTACAGAGCAAACGACAGCTCAGGTGCACAACACAACCTAGCCATGAGAAGTTCACATACAGAACACCAATGAAAACCAATTAAGGTCAACAATATTCCTGATGAGGCTCAGCGGAGGCCTGTGGTCTGTCACGGTCTGTGAGCAGAGCTAAAAGCTGCTGCTCAGTGAGGTCATGTCCTGACCTCATGTCTGTCTCCTTCTCTTTACACAGTGTCTAACTGTGGCATCTTTGCAGCGACAGTGATGAAGTGAAGCAGTGACCGTCTCCTTCTCTTTACACAGTGTTTAACTGTGGCATCTCTTTGCAGCGACAGTGATGAAGTGAAGAAATAATTTTATTTACACTATGTGAGAGTACTGTAAAAGTCCTACTTTTAAAATAGAAGCCTTGTACCAGTGCAGAAATATTATCAGCAGGCTGGGTTTACTAAGGTGCAGTGGTGGCTTCAGCTGAGAGGCAACAGACTGCTGCTCTGTGTGTGGACAGGCCGTTCCTGATAATGAAATGCCAACGAATCAATGTCAACAGGGAGCTATTTTTAAACTACTTTATCTGTTTAATCTAAATTAATTTAGTAATCAGACACCAATTACATGTTCGGGCTGAAAAGATACCAAACAGATTTTATGGGGAAAACAATAAAAATTAAAAACCAAAAGATGCAATAAAACAAAATCATCCTTCAAGATGAAAAAGAGCCTCAAACCTCCTATCACCACAAGGTGCCTTTCTGTCACCACTGACCAGCTGCCGTGTCGAAGGCCAACTCATCGCCTACTGATGTGACTCTCCTCCTGTGACCCTGTTATGTCACACTGGTGTTTTTGACTTATCTTCCTCCTGACCTTAGATAACAGCAGCTGTGATGTTGGAAAGACTTGAGTCGAGAGTACAGTAGACGTGTTTAACACCAAAAAGCTCCTTCTATCTGCACGTTGTAAAGTTGTGAACTTCCACCTTGGTGCAGGAGAAGTGGGGCCATGTAAGAACAGTGACTCAGAGCTCCAGAGATCTAAATGGTTTATCAGTGCTGTAGCTGGAGATACATGGTTTCTGTCCAGTTGGATTTTAAAATAAGAACCACAACACGTCTTGCATCCTTTCAAAGGATTTATTGCCTCATTCTCATTAAACTGATCAAAAAAATCAAAAGTGTTAGTCCAGTGAATTAAGAGCCACAGTGGAATGAGTGAGAAATTGAGACATTTTTAAATCTTAGCGAGCAATATGAGCAACGTAAGCACAACACATATATCAGCCAGCCCTGTAGCTTGATGGTGATGAAATACAGTTCATGTGATTTAATCACAGCAAACCTTAAAAATCAGAGCAAAGAATTCAGTCAAGACATGTCCATGACACTTAAAAGTCCTGTAAACACCAACTAAACTCACAATTAGCTGAAACATTTTCAGCACAGAAATGAACATTCATCATTTGCTGCCTTTAAGACATTCATCAGATGAAGCAGAACAATCATTTTGTTTTTCCATCCATCAGCACACAAGTTCAGCACAAGAACATTTTAGCTTTATTTTTAGTCTGAAGTATACGACATGACTTCTGTTCATTCCTGCAGCTAGTGCCGCTCAGTAACATAACTTATTTATAAAAACAGTTTGATGTTTTGAGCAGAGCGTTTCAGAGGTGCTCGTACTGCATATGGGTTTTGTTAACTTGGGTTGAGCCAGCCATTTCCAGTCTCTAAGCTAAGCCACTGCTGACTGGAGTTTCATATTTACATGAGTAGCATCAAGACTCGCGTCTGTTTCCTAAAATGTCTTACTCCTTTTAAGTTCAAAATCTTTTCCTCAGATTGTCAAACTTCTTTCTCAGTGTTGTTTCAGACTCTTGTTGAACGTCTTACTTTGTAAACTCCTCAGCTGAAGATTTATCATTTCTATAAAACCCATAGTATTTAGTGCTGACCGTCATGAGTTCACTACAGATGCACTGCAGCTCCTAAACATTAAAAATCCCCACGGTCGTTTCACCAACATGGCAACATAGGTCAACTGATTGCATTCCTTCCATTTTGGATGAAATTAATAACTAATGCAGAAAGTGAAGCTCATCATCCTCACATCAGTTTGAAGTATTGACATAGCTTTAATTTAGTGTCAGCAGAAACATCGATCAACAAGTGCAGCAGAAAGATATGTTATATTTAACTTTTAGCTTATTCAGTTTTGACAATGCAGGAAAATGAAGTGGAAGTAAATGACATGAAGACTGCATGTCTGAATTTGGCTACTGAATTCAGTGTTTCCACATAATAAACCTGCTGATAATACGCACCCAGCAGTAAACAAATGATTTTACATCACAAGCATAAATTTAGAGAGGACTGTTAATGCATCCCTTCTCTGAACACATGAGCTTCATAGACACACTAGATCACTCCTGGCTCCTGTGGTAATGTACTGTACCACATAAGCATGATAAAGATTACTGAAGTACTGGGTTGCATTTGTGTTTTCATATCAAAGAAAGAAAAGCTAAGTTTAAATCCAAATACTTTATCATTATGTAATCAAACCCCACCTCAGACCTGCGGCTGTTTTAAATAGACTTTTAAAGACCTCAGACAAAGCTGTGCTACTCCACAGTGTCAGGACTGAAACAAGCGTCTCATTTTAAAGGGTAAAGGGGCATTACGTGCATTACTGTTCTAAGGACTAGACAGACCACTGGTGTAATTATTTAGCAAAAATTCAACTTTAATAGAAACAATAAGGCTGGTTTAGAAAAATAAAACCTAAGCGCCAATTGTAGAGCATTAAAGAAACTGCCTCAGTGGCCTTCTTTGCAGTTCTGGTGCCTGCTCCGAGATGAACTCTGCAGGGCTGCAGGGGGGCTGCTGCAGCGACAGATACACTCCCAGTCAGAGATAAAGGTCTGTTTAGAGAGCCATCTACTGGGGAGGCGACGCAGACGCAAACGAGGAACAGCTGGTACTCAGGACATCACACATAGCCCTTAAATATTACTGAAAATGGCTCCTAATCACATAATGGCTTTGATGCGTTAATGCTTCATTTCCAACCAGGAAATTCTGAATTTGATTCTTTCTGAATGTAAAGATGTCAGGAGTAGTTTCTACAGCTCTGGGGTGTTTCACAGCTCTGCTTTGGGATCAGTGTGTGGGATGCACAGGAAGCTATGGGCACAGATGCAGGAGAGATAGAAATCACAACCCACGAAACAGCCGATGACTCAAAACTGGGTCCAGTTTGCCGTGTTCTGTGGTTGTGATGATGGTGAGACGGAGCTGCAGGCAAAGAAATTGGTGTTAGGTTTTATTCTATGTATAGGACACTTTACCATCACGCAGCTAGCAAAGGTTTAGGACACAACAGTACGGTTTGAAAGTGACTGGCAGTAGTGTGAATAGTAAACTAATTAACCAAATGGGAAAAACAAACTTGTTTGATTTTCCAAAGAAGGTTGGGGCCAGGTTTAAGATACAAAGGTTGATATTTTAAGCACAAACACTCAACTGTATTTATTATCCTACTGTAATAATACCATTTGCTCTATTCTAACAATAACCACACACAACTATTACAAAATACAAAAACACTAAAAACATCTAACTTGCTGTGTATAATGTCTAATATGTGCAAAATTTAAAAATGTGCTTTCCTTAAAATCAAGAGTCAGCTCTAGTGTCTGCAGGAGAGTCTTTCCAATAGAGAGGAGGATGTTGTAGCAGCAGATTAATGCCCCCAGTTTCAGAATGAGATGTTTATGGAGGTAATGTTGACAATTTTAACCACAGAACCTTCTGTACATGTTGACAGATAAGTTATCTACCTTGTATGAGCAGAGAAGTCTCCCCAAAGATCTGAACTAGGGTTTGACTGAACCACAGTGTTAGAGTTACTACTGTCCAGCTCCAACAGGCAGCCTGAGAGAGAGACACACACACACACACACACACACACACACACACACACAGCTCATCAACGGCAGTGTCCAAACGGATACAGACTTCACTCATTACCTGAAGCTCACTGAAAAGCCATCAATCAACAGAGTGATGAAGAAAATAGGCCATGCTGGCAGATAATAGCTGAGCAAGGCGATGTGTACATGAAAATACAAACTGAAAAGGAGAAGAGCATCAAATCCCTCTCACTGGAAACGTTTGTTCACTGTGTCTGTCAAAATTAAATTCACTGGTGCTGAGACACCGACACAGAATGCTGCAGCCAGTCACCTGTCGCTGTGCCGCCTGTCTGGGGAACTATGTTGTGATTGGATGAACCTGATGAAGGGGGCGGGGCTATCTTCCCTCCAGGGGGTGGTGGGAGGCGTCCGATCACACCTGAACCTTGTGGGCGGGGCTTATCTCTCTTTTTACCTTGCTAGAAGAAAAATGTTTTTTTTTTGAGAAGAATGAATTTCAAATGGACATTTGTGCTTCACTTCAATTGTCAACAGTTTCTTCACAACACTTAGCTTAATCTCATTTATCACATACTTAAAAAAAACAAGACAACAATGTACAAAAGTTAGAAGGTGACTTCTCCAAGTAACTTTTCTTTTTTCACTCAGAAGTTTAACATGTAATACACTATGTTTACAATGCTTACTTTTACTTCGTTCTATGTTTTGTTTATATGCTTTGTCTTTTATCCTGTTTAAAAACCAGCCTTTCTTCACTCGCCAACAGACTCATTTCATGCAGTTTGATGCCTGACACACTGTTTCTTACCCCAATGTTGAGTGTGATGGTCTGTCCCTCTTTAAAGCCCAGGTCCAGTTTTGGTCCTGAATCCCCGAGCTGGGCACTTTTACTGATTTCATCCTCCTGTTTCACCCATCTGCAGGGAGGGAGAGACCCACACTGATACAGAAATAATCAATGCATCTCAGCAGTTTTAGATGCAGCTTTCCACCCTATACTATACAGTAGGTCAAAGACAGCATCTCGTTTCAGCCGCGGATGGCTGCAGGAATGTAGAAAATGTAAGACAGGTTCATTCTGTCAGTAGTTTCGAAGGAAAACTAGTGACAATCTGTAGGTCTAGTGTTTGAAATAAAGAGTTTACCGTGTTCCTCAAAACTTCAACAACAGCTTTTATTGGAGCAGCTCTTGGTAAACTGGACTTTAGGGGGAAATACCAAACCTGCAGCTGTGAATGCAGCACCGCTTACTTGAAATGGTCCTGCAAAGCCACGTTGAAGTCAAAAGCGTCCCCTCGGTCCCCGAAGCCAACTCCTATGAAAGCACTGCGACCTGGGGACAAGACAGGATGGGAACCACCAAGAACGCTTGTACTTACAGAGCATTCCACAGATGGTTGTGTGGTAATGTGTGGACTTAAGACAACCAGTCACCCTAACCAGTTTCATCCTGTATCCGCAGAACAAAATACCGACTGGAGTCGCTGACAGTTTCCACTGCAACACCAGGATATTCTTTCACCGGCGCCTGTGCAAACAGCTCCCCTGCAGCAGCAGAGAACACAGAAAACAAGTCACAAAAAAAAAAAGTGATTCATGCTTCATGTTTTACAATCTGGAAAACAAGAAGAATGCATTGAAAGTGGATGAAAGGCTCATTGAGCTAAAGAGAAACAGCCACATGATCTCTTTCAATGTAATAAATATATGACTTAAACAAGCTTATATACATACAGTACTCTACATAAACAGTGAACTTCTACCTGAGACCTTGTCCTCCAGTTTGATGTACGCCACTTTGCCTTTGGCCGTGAGCCTCATTCGACCAGACCAGTCTGGAGAATCCAGCTTCCAGTCAGCTGCCCTGCAGACATATGTTTATGTTTACACAAAGTAGCCCTGTAAATATAACCTTATAGTGAATGTCAGACACTGACCACCAGGTAATTATTGTTCCACAAAGAAAATGTAGTGTGCTTAAAACAGAAACCCTGCGATAACTGTCCATTCAACGTGAAGCCACATCCTTATTGGCCCCGATTCCAACCAGTGCAGTCTTTGAAGAGACAGGCAGTTTTAAACACACAGTGGTCTAAAATATATTACAATGTTTTGATATTGTGCAGGGTTCCCAGTGAGAAACAAACCTGTCAATGCCATGTGTGCATGCATGTGGCTCGGGGTATGAACATAAGTCAAAATCCAACAGGGCCATGGTAAAGTATTTATTGCACTTTAACGGATATCTGCATAACATTTAAGGTTAACAGGTTAGAAAAGTGAAAGAATTAAATAGGTCAAATATTCTCTTGATAACTTCCCGTCAAATGAAATCATTTCCTCTGTTTTTATTGTTTACATCCATATTTTATTACCTTTATTTTTATCTCGGGACCATATGAGGTGCCCTAACCCCAAGGTTGGTAACCAATGACTTGCACAATATTTAAAATACATGCCATCAAGTAATCTAAGGTACTGGGTTATAAAAGTGGCTAAATCTCTATTTTGTCATGTGTCAGATGGTCCAAAACACAGTATTGACTGTGTGGGTGATAGTGGAGCTATTCAGAGCCTAGAGAATGAACATTTCATTTATGACTTCCCTCCCTGCATGACAAACCAGACAGCCTGTGCAGACTGAAATGCAGCAATAAACACAAAGTTTGAATCGACAACAGTCAACCTTAAACAAAAAGCTGATTCTCCAGTGGAAAAGCCGAAACGTTTCTCCTCCGTTCAGTAGTTTATGTATAAAGATAATCCGAGCTGGAACAGCGGGCAGCGAGTGGGACTGTCCTGGCAGCTCGCCCGTATCGATCCCCCGCCATGATGACAAGCGGTCATGGTCACATCCCTGACAGCACAACAAAACAACGAACCTTAAGACCTTTACAACAACTGGAAATCGATTATCGTCTCCAGTGCTTCTAAAAACTAAAACGTGCGGTGTCCCCTTGTCGTGCTTCTGGGAGCAAATACTGGGAGCAGGACAGTGCAAAGCCACACCGAGCGACACCGGACTCCGCTAATTAAACCATATTCCACAGCGCCGTTAGCGACTGGCGGCTGTTTCTTTACCTGTATGCGCGGTTTGAAGCCCGGGGCGGGATGCGATAAACGTTGACATCGGGTTTGACGCACAGGATCGACTCGTACTCGCCCTCAGCCGCCATCTTGATTCAGCTGTCATTGATGTGAGAGTTGTGACTCATTTATTCGGTTCTTTTCTGAGGGAGCTTGTTTGTGTGTGTGTGTGTGTGTGTGTGTGTGTGCTCACCGTCTGACTGGGTTAGCTACGCTTACACAGTATGCCAGTGCACTATTAACAGTACGTTGCTGTCATGAAACTGCAAATATTTAATACTATATTTTAAAATTGTTACAGTTAACTTATTTTCCAGTGTCTTAACAAAAGATGCACTGGTTGCTAGAGGTAAGTATTTAGCTAGAACAATAAATAAATAAATATCGTGAGGGATGTGTGAACCTGCAGGCAATGTTGCCAGATTGGATAGTTTCCGCACATTTGGATTAGATTCACTGGGTTCAATGTGATTTACACTTTTCAAGACTATCATTATCGCAGATGTCCATTGTCAATCCACAAATAACATTACGAATCACAGAAAAACTGATTAGAAATTGTAGAAATAATACGCGTTAGAACTTGTGTGATGATCATCATGTTTTTAGATTTTTGTTAGTATCAAAGTCATTTTAAAGTTTTCAGTATATACAATGGTACATAGTACACAGGAGCTACTAATAGATAATTCGGCGTACTTACCCTAAATGTAAACATATAGTATTATAGGCTAAAAACGAGGCTCAAGTTGAAGACCACAGCATACTCACTGAATTCATGGCAACAAATATAGGCTGTTACCCTTTTAATCTAAGTTTACATCAGTTCGTGTAAGTTCAGACATTTAATGTAACATTATCCAAAAGCTGTTGTATTAAAATGTGGGCTATTTATATTCCAACTGTGCGAGTTATGTTCTCTGGTTGGACTAGTTTACCTTTTTATAGTCAAATCTGGCAACACTGCTAGCAGGTGCTGAAAACTGCGGAAGCGGAAACCATCGCGTCGTGTCCTCGAAGATTCCTGAAGATCTTGCTCTGGTTAGTGCTGTATTTTTGCTCTAAATACACATGTTTAATACCAAATAACGTGCGGTCAGGGGGCTTCCTTTTGAATTAAACACAGCGGGTGTTTCTCAAAATACAGCCCTTATTTTGTTCTCTAAAGCCTGATATTAAAACTGATTCCTCTTATGCGAGAGCAGAGCTTTGACGTTAGCCATATTGACGGTGCTGCTAGCCGTCTTCAGTCGCTCTCCGAGGTCCTGAAAACACGAAGCATAATCTATGCAAGATAGATAAATTACGTTAATGTCGACTTACTTTGTTTATGTGGGCAAAGCCGATCATTTTCCAGTGGAATAATTGGGGTTTTAGTTTAGCTTTTCGCTCAGCGGACCCAGGATGCTAACAGCCAGCTAGCTCTTAGCTTAGCCAGATGACAATTGCTAGATGAGGATTACGTTTGTCGTTGTGATTATGAGAAACTAAAGAAAAGGCACAAGCTGTCACTTCCAGCAGGTGTAGGCACACCTCTGGCCAGCTGCCCAGTCACACATTCATAAGTGTATGCTTGTGGTTGTCACTCTGCCTTCACTTGCATCAGCTCCTTTTTATGTTGACTGGTGCCTCCCTGCAGCTGACGGATCTGGTTTCTCTCGTCCTGAAACAAGACAGTGCAGGCCGGAGGAAGACAGGCCAGCAGGATGAACACTCACTGAGCCGCCCACTGCACGCAAACAACGTAAAAATAAGATTTTGACAGCCAGACTTCATAGAAGGTATGAGAGTTTGTATGTGCATGTGTTGTTTGATTATGTGTGTGCATATATGTTTATTTGCGGATGTTTCTGGTCCAGATCTGTCAGCCAGTTCTTTGAGCATATAGCGCTGTTTTTCTCTTTTATTTTTTTTCTCAGCTCAGAGTGGTTTGATTTCCCACCCATACCCCACCACTCAGACACCATGACGTCTTCTATGCTCCGCCGACAGCTGAAAAACCTGGTCCAGAACTACTCGGAGGCTGAGGTCAAGGTAAGAGAAACTAGATTCAAATGGGTACTGTGTGAGCCCTAATCTCCCAGCTTCCCTAAACCACTAAATTAAGTATTTGTCTATTGTATTCTTTAAGGTCAGAGTTTGGGGCTTTTTATTTATTTATTTATTTATTTATTTATTTGCTGTTATTAGCCAGTGCAATAAAGGCAAAAATGTGTTGCGTAGCTGTATCATGCATCATTTTATATACCTTCATATTGAATATGTGGCATCTTTAGAAACTTTGATCTTTGAATTGTTGTTTGCTCAACATAAGTTTGAGAGGACAGATAAAGAGGTTAAAGTAATGGGCTGGCAGCAGCAAGGTGAATGTCCTACACTCCTGCCAGTCTCTCTGTGTCCAGCTATCTATCTCCTCTATCTCCAACTTTTAGACTACCACTATATCAATTTTCACTTTGCTTCTTTTGCAGGTGAGAGAGGCAACATCTAATGACCCATGGGGCCCATCCAGCTCTCAGATGGCTGATATCTCTGATCTGACATACAATGTTGTGGCCTGCAATGAGATCATGACGATGCTCTGGAAACGCCTGAAAGATGACAAGAACTGGAGACACATCCACAAGGTGAGTGACAGGGGGAGAAGGAATAACAATGAAGGACATCAGTGCCCCCTGCTTGGTGATCACACTGCATCTTACAGCCACTTCTCTGTACTGTTAACCTTGAAATGTCAGGTTGCTGTTGTCTCGTATTACATACATAGACTAAACAATGCTGGCTTTGGAAGGCCAAGTAGGAGTCTTCTGTGTTGAGGCTGTCAACAGCCAGTATTTTTATGCTGACATTCAGTATTAGTCTGAAATATGACATTTATTTGTGGAAGAAGCCAATCAAAGTGTGTTTCTACAGTCTAATTTTAATGTGAAAACATTAATTACTGTATGTTTCCCAGACTAATGATTTTTTTTTAGCATTAGCAGCTTTGTGGAGTGCTGGAATAAAATGGTCTATTTTAGTGGGAAGCATAAGTAAGTGGTGATTTTAGACAGAAATTTGTTTTGTTCCTTTTTAATTGTGGTTTTGGTTGATGAATCCCCCAGTTATATAAAAACAAAAAGATAATGTTGAACTGTCAGTTTATTTTTGTTTGAGTCATATATATTTTTGTTTCACATACATTGTTTGGCATCCTTTTTTTTTTTCTTTTCTTTTCATGCTAGTCCCTAACCCTTCTGGAGTATCTGTTAAAGACCGGTGACGACCGTGTGCTCCTGAAAATGAAAGAAAACATCTACATCGTCAAAGCCCTTACCGAGTACCGCTTTGTAGAAAAGGATGGCAAAGATCAGGTGATTCATGCTTCCTGATGACATACAAAGCAAAAGGCTGCATGCCATGCATTAAGGTTATTGGCACTGTAACATCCATGTCACCATATTCATTGTTTTACCTTTTAGGCCAGGTTAACAATTTAGCGTGGAGTTTTTCAGGCTGTGATTGGGTTTTGCTCAAATAGTCAGAGCCAAAGTAAAATCTGACATTTCTCTCAGGGTGTGAATGTGAGAGAAAAGGCCAAGGTTGTCCTCGTTCTTATGGAGGACGATGAGAAACTAAAAGAGGAACGAGACTTTGCCATCAAGACCAGAGAGAAGACGTCAAAAGGATCTGCTGGTGAGCCCTTCTGTCATACAGTATCACTGCTAAATGCCCATTGTTTCAACTGTTCTTGTAAAATTCTCTTCACACAAATCTAATTTAGTCTTTAAACCTCTAAACAGCCTCATCCTCAGACATCACCAAGGATTCCAGCTACAAGCCGTGCTATGTTCCCGGGGCCACAGGGCTTCCATCCTTAGACAACATACCCTCAGTGGCCGACTTGACCGCTTCCTTCACTGCCCGCAAAGAGGAGCGTCTTAGACAGGAAGCTGAGAAGAAAGAAGCAGAGAGAAGGGTGAGTCTGTAGCAAATACAGTGTTTATTTATAGTGGTAGCATAAACATTACACCAAAATAATGCAGTCCAGTCGAGTTCCATAACAAATTATGGCATCAAAAATAACCAGAGTTACATAGATCAGCATCAGTTTGACAAAATCTCACCAAAAATAATGTGTCCTTGGGTCTGCTCCCTGTATATCCATCAAGTTTATAGATTGTATTTATCAAAGAAGCTTATTTTTGAATTTTGAGACACTGTTGGGTAAATGTTAGGTTGGAGGCAAAATACTCACAAATTATCCTATCCACTATATCCTGGGAGACACTAAACCTTTATCTGCTCGTTCATCATGTCCAGCTATAGGTGAGATACATTTCTCACTCAAATATACATTAAATGGTCAACCAAAACCTAATGCAGTTTCATGATATTTCATAACTTTTCACCAAATTCTGGGAGTCACTGAATAATCTGAAGTTCTCCATGGATATCTTGATAAATTTCTTGCAAGATTTTTCACTTTGAACTATATATAGCAACCACATGATGGCACTAGAGGAGATGTCAGGGACTCACCGGAGTCATTATAATTCATGTGTCTGTGAAACATTTCATAGGAGTTCAGCTGTTGAGATATTTTAGTTTGGACCAAAGTGGCTGACTGATGGACAGACGGAACAACATATATGGATAGAAAAAAGTCATGTATAAAGACTTTTGTTTGCACTTCAGGGAATTTTTTGTTTTCAATTGATGTTTGAGGCCTTTTTCAAAAAAAAGAAAAAAGTTGATGTCTTGTTAACCTGGACTTTCCAACCCAGACATGAACAGGTTTGCTTCTGGAATGTGGTATTAACTAGACACATGTAGGATCTAAGCCATGCATAGATTAGTAGTTTCTAATTTTGCAGTTATGTTCTAGGCCAAGATGAGTGAAGAGGAGCTAAAATGGGAGGATGCAGGCAAAGGCAGAGACATTAAAGGAGATAAAGCAGAGAAGGTGGTGAAACCAGACCCATGGGGAGCCCCCAAAGAACCTATAGAGGCCACAGATCCATGGGGCACCCCCACAAGACCTGAGACAACCGACACGGCAGCTAGCAGTGATCCTTGGGTGGCTCCAGCTAAAACCGATGAAGATCCTTTCACAGCAACAACAATGGATGATGATCCATTTGCTGCACCAAAGAATGGAGAAGATTTTGCAGCACCTAAAGCTAAACACGACCCATTTAGTGCATCAAAAGATGATCCTTTTAGTGCATTGAAAGACAGTTCAGACCCCTTCAGTGCACCAGAAGACAAGGATGATCCATTTGCTGCTCCAAAAGATAAACCAGATCCCTTCGGTTCATCTAATAATGATCAATTTAATACACCGAAAGATGATCCATTCAGTTCCTCAAAAGAAGATCCATTTAACGCTCTAAAGAATGATCCCTTTAATAACCTGAAAGACGATCCTTTTAATACCCCAAAAGATGACCCATTCAGTACTCCAAAAAATGATCCCTTCACCGCACCAGTATCAACACCCCCTAAAGAAGACCCATTTGCAGTTCCAGCGTCATCTAAAAATGACCCATTCACTGCTCCCACAACACCCCCTAAAGAAGATCCTTTCTCTGCAAAAGCTAAATGTACCTCAGACGACCCTTTTGCTGCACCAACTACACCACCCAAAGGGGATCCTTTCTCCGCAACATCCAGACCTCCAAAGGATGACCCCTTCACTGCACCGACAACACATCCTAAAGATGACCCCTTCGCAGTCTCATCCAGCCCACCAAAAGATGATTCCTCAGATCCCTTTGGTGTCCGTCCATTGAATTCACCCCAAGGCAGTGGAGATGCATGGGGAGTCCTTGCCAGTTGTCCACCTGCCACTGGGTCACATCCCTGGGGGACGTCATCAGCTCCAAAGGAAACAAAGGGTGGAGGTCCCTGGGAGGATGTGGCAAGTGGCTCCTCACCCATTGATAGTTCTGATCCATTTGGGCATGCATCCAAACCAGACAATGACCCATGGGGGGCATCAGGTAATAAAGAAATTCTTCAGCATAGAAATTGATTCTTGGATCTCTGTGATAAAGTATTCCAAACTCAAGATTCACTTAGAAGCTTTTTTTTAAGCTTATAACTGTGTCCCACAGTGAATGGGACCTGCTGAGTTGTCATCACAGACCATCTGTTATATTTGTATATAGCTGTGTGGGGAAGGGGACCCAAACCCATGTCAGAGGGAGTTCACTGGAATAATCTTGGTGTCACATGCCCGCTGGAACATTTATCTAGTATTCAAGGAACGAGAATTCAACAAGCATTTGCATCTGACACCAGTGACCATCTTTCAACAGAACAAGGGCTATGTCCTCATCTTGCCACTTGTTAACCATCATCCCTGTGGTATTTTGAACTCAGCTCGCATGATTACACCTAGTTCCCTCTACTGAAGAAGGTTGTTTAATATGGTGAAAACTGGAAGTGAACTTCATGTTGAGAATATTTTATCACAGATGAAACGAAGCCATTAGACTGAAATAGCAGTCTTACTAATATATTATGGTTGTGTCATGTTTGAGCCTGCCTGTGATATTCCCCATTTACCTGCAGCTCCAGTTAGTGCAGATGATGCCTGGGGTTCACCCGCTCCGCCCTCAGACTCATCCCCATCTAGCAACCCCTTTGGAGACGGAGCATCTCACACCAGTGATCCCTGGGGTGCATCCAGCAATGGCACAGGTAAACTGCACTTTACACTCTGTCTATATGTACATTTCTGTCATCCTTCTATTATTCATGAGGGTAAAAACTCACTGTCTGCTTTGTACTCGGCTAGTAAATGTCTCACTCTGATAAAATCAATTGTTCTGAGTGATCTGCTCCAGTTTGTACTTGTTTATAATCAATGCCACTCTGTGCCACTTGGCCCAGTGCTCAGCTGAGAATGGTGACACTAAAAACTAAATTGTGTCTCTCTGAGTCTGTTTATGTGCTTCCATGTATGATCAAACACTTTTCTTGCATACATTCTAAGATTAATTGCATGTGCAGTCATTTTTCTCTATTTTCTCAAGTTCATCTTCAGTTCCCCATCTGTCAGCAGCTGGCTAACAACCTTAATAAATTAACCTTCTCTTCCGCTTTGCTCTCTCTTCCTCCCTGGCCCGTCCCCAAAAGAAAATGCCTTTTAGAATAGAATTGGACCTGTATTTTATTGCAGGAGAGCAGACGACGCAGAAAGAGGAGATGTATAAAAAGACTGCTTCATTCTTGGGCTCGGCGGGGGCATCGCTGGTTGACTTGGACCATCTGTTTTCCTCACACCCCAAACCTAAACATCGCCCCCTTACCAATACGCTCGCTGCCCAGACACAAGCCATCGGTAAGGACAGAAAAAACATTTTATTCTGGGTGAAAAGTGCAATTTTTGACAAAAGCTTCATGTGGAATCCCTTGTGGTGCGCTTGATTCAAATGGGAGCATGACCAACATCAAAAACTGACAAATCACTGCGTGGTCCTTCATTCTGATACTGTTCATCTTCAGTGCAGAGAAGTGGTGAGGGCCGTATGGAAAAACTGACTGCAGTCATGTACTTTGCCTAACCACCCTCCCCTGTGGTCTCACTGTAGTGTATAGATGTTGTTGCGTGTGTGTATAGTATAGAATCTAGTGTATATTAACCAGTAGGTGTGTAACCCTTCTCACCCCTGTCTCTGCTCTGCTTTGATGCATTTACTCTTTGCTGCAATACTTCACACTGTATCTCCCTCCCTCCATCCTCCTGTTACTGCTCCTAATTTCCCAGGCACATTCAAAGCCAGGGGCGTGACATCAGCCCTACATGGCAGTCCTTTTGGTTCCACCTTTGCTCCCTTCCATGATGCATCGTCACCCACTTTTGGAGCTGCTTATCCTCACAGTGGTACGCCCCTATTTCAACTACCTTCCCAAACAATGGGAGGGTCTCATTCTGGCTTTAATATGTTTCAAGCAGCTCAGGTGGCTCCTCCCTGCTCAGGAGCTGGAATGGTACAACCTATTTCAGTAGGAGGGAGTCCACAAATGGGACCTAACATGAACCCACCCTGTGGAGGAGTGGGAGCGGTGCAGTCTGGATCTCTGATGGGGAATCCAATGGCAGACCCTCTTTTACTGGGAACAGGAATGGGTCAATCCAGTTTCTTTGGAGGGAGTCAACGAATAGGAGTGGCTCACCTGGCAGGTTCAACCTCAGAGCTTGGGGGCGGTGTCCTAACACAGCCGCAGCTTCTCTCAGGCAGTGGGTTGACTAAGACTGTGAACAAAAATAACAATCCATTCCTGTTCTGATAATTTGACATGGGATCTCTCTTTCTGGTATCCAAATTGTAAAATGAAGTTTGGTTTTCTGGACAGATAGTTAAAGCACCGCAGGGAGTAGCTGTACATGTGTTCATTACTGGTGATTATTAGCCATAAACTATAGTAATTCATTTGCAGGAATCTGATTATTTTCATTAACGCGTTCATCTTCTGATCAGCATCAATTAATTGATGAATCATTTTGTTTATAAAATGATAGAAAGTAATGAACAATGCCCACAGACCCAGGTGATGCCAGATTTATTATGACTGTTCAAAACCCTTAGATACCTTTGCTGCCATTACAACAGAGAAAACCATTGAGTCCTTGTATCTGAGAGGCTAGAGACAGTGAATATTTGTGATAGTTAATAAAAAAAAGCCAAATGAAAGATATGTTAATCAACTAATTGTGACAGCTCTACAAGAATCTTGGCTGGAAGCTGCTGTGATTGTGTTACTTTTCACAGTAAAGCAGGCTCAGTGTTTGGTGGTGGGCTGAGCCAAATCAGTGGCAGCCTGGAAGAAAACGATAAACGTGGGATGATTGGCAGCAGTAGATGCAACAGCACGCTGATGACACTACAGTTAAACCCATCAGCTCCCCAGCCTTTCCCTTCGGTCCTGGAGCTCTCCACATGTCCAGCTAATGCAACAGCCATGGTGTAAATGTATGATGAGATGTGTTTCAGCGTGCATACTTCTTGGATCAGTAAGTTTTTGTTTCTCATGCACCAGCTTCAGAGGCAGAGACCACCTGAGTGTGTGTCTGTGTGGAAACAGTGAAGAACTACTGTCTATGTGAGTGATTCTGTAAAACATTAACTGAATTGATCTGGGAAGTACATCACTGTTGGTGTGTGTGTGTGTGTGTGTGTGTGTGTGTTTGCACAAGGCAGAGTGTGTGATAATGTAAATAGTGGAAATAATCACAGATAAACCTTGGATTATAGTGTAAATCAAAGTGTTACTATTCTGAGTAACTATTTATTGATCTATTTATTGCTTGATTATTTATTGATGCAGCAGTGCAGGATGACCTCTAGCAGATACATCTGCGGGTATTGATCACATGTGACGTCAGGTCTGATGGGCTTTAATCTTATTGGCTGCTGAAACACTGTCAAGTCAGTAACCAACGGTGGCTTTATGGTCCCTGTCCTGGATCCGCTGTGGATCTCTGTCTCCCAGCATTAGCCAGGAAGCAGAAATGTTTTGTTGTGTGACGTTTAGCTGCAGTGTTGGCTGAATAAAAACCGAACTTCAACATATCTGCTTCTGTAACGTGCATGCCGTCTCAGCGGATCCTCCTCTGTAACCATATTTGTGTGTACCTGGGTCTCTTCTATTTGCTGTGTGAGTGATAAATGAAATATTTCAACACACACCTGTGCAGAAACACAAATATGTGCAGAGGGATCCACTTCCCATTTCTTCTGGGCTCTACAGACAGAAGTTGCACTTTGTCTTTAGCAACAGTAGCAGAGTTCAGTGGGAACCGGCTCAGTAAATTTGGCCACCTTGAAAGCAAACAGAACCAGTTACATTAAAGAGGTTACCTAGTTTTGAATTGTTGGTATTGTTTGTGTTTCTTAGGCACGTGTGTCCTTTGTGTGTTCTTCTTTGGTGGGAAATGGACTGAAAGAAAGTGTAGCTTCCAGGAGTTCTAGTGGAGAACAATGGAGATGGGAAAACACGGTTTTATTTCTCAAATTTAATTTTGTATGAAATGAATTTATTTTGCCTGTATTTAAATTTAAAACTGTGTTGTAAACTGTGACGTATGCAGTGCATTTGAGAAATAAAAAGGATAGAAGAAGTGACATGCCCGCTGCTCTGTGGTCATTCTGCTCTGCAGGATCCTCACCCTTTACGTCTGGGCACCACACAGGTGGATTTTTATTTTTACTCACTTCCCTTTTCTTTCTTGGGAACTTAAGGACAGATAAAGATAAACAACCTGCTTGCTGTCACCACAAGAGGGCCATATATACACATATCCAAACATCACTCATTAAAACTGAACGTGATGCGTCTTTGCTGAAAACAAAATTAGACTTAATTATTCAACATTTAAAAATTCTGGATTTTTTTTTAAGGAAGGAGGAGTGTGTGTGCTCAACTTCAATTTCTGTGAGAAAATTGTTGTCTCGGCTGACCTGGGAACGCCTCGGCATTGCCCTCAAGGAGCAGTGTCTGGAGAGAGGGAAGTCTGGGCATCTTTGCTTAGACTGCTGCCCCCGCGACCCGGTCCCGGATAAGCGGAGGAAAAAAAAATTATATGAAATGTTATTCAAACCCCAGTGTTTCTGTATCTTAAAACATGTCTGGAGTGGAACTTTAAATAAACTGAAATTCTCAGTTTATTTTACAGTTTTATTTGTTGCATTTTGGGTGTGAGGTTAACAGAGTTTCATGTAGGTATAAAAACTGTCAACAGTAAACTCTTGATTGAGAAGCTTTTCCTAAATTTTACATAGAAAACTGTAACAAATGTGTCTTCATACAGATACCAATCTACTCACGGGGTTTCTTTATGTTTGAGGTTTCTAGAATCTCCTTCTGTCCTTTTTGTCATTCTCAAAGAGCCAAATAAAGTAATGAAGCTGCAAAATCTGGTGTTTTAACACGAAACCATAGCACTGTCACGCTCATCTCAGCCCAAGCTGTCCCCTACTGTGCTGCTGGGTCGGAAGGGGAGAGATCGAGAAACTGTGAGAGCTGTGAGGATGAATGGACACAGTATAGGGAGAGGAGGGGAGGGAAAGTGACAGATGGACTTGTGAGGATTAGAGGAAAAACTGGGTGGGTTTCTGATGGAAACTCACCCAAAATGGAGATGGGAGTTATGAGGAAGTGCAGAGGAAAGATGGAGGAAGTGCACGCAGTCTCTTCTGGGGCCACAAACAAGGTGAGTCGGATTGTTTTATGAATTTTGATTTTTTTTTTGGCTCGTGTGTAAACTGAGTGTGAACAGCAGCTGGATTTTCTAATCACATCTCTGAGGGAAAGATTTCAGCTCATCATGCAGCGATGGTAGTTAGGGTGTCTGACAGGAAAAGCAACAAACCACCTTTTTTTTTTACTGTGCTTGTCCTGTACACGTTATTCTATCGTTAACTAACAACACATTTGTGACAGTTTTAAGGTAAAACTGGGTCAAACCATTTAGTTTGAGTAAACAACTTGACTGCAATCTACAAGTAAAACAAAGCTGATGGAAAAGAAATCCTTTAGTCCTGGTTAAAGTTAAGCAGCACTGTGTCAGAGCTATGTCGACACAAACTCTAGTGACATTTATTCTCAATTACACCTGGAATCAGTGATTGCTATTAATGAAAATATAAACTCCTTCCACAAAGTTTTGTATTTTCAACATTTATTTAAAAAAAATCCATGAAACCCTGAAATTTAGATTCATGTTTCATTGACTCATGTTCATATTAACGTCATGCAGCATAGTCATGAATGAAGTGCAGCTTAATGACTAATGACTTGTACTAATCCACATGGTTGCCTCTGCTTCCCTCCCCTTAGGGGGTCGTCCAGACAAAGACGGCATGACAGTGAGTGGACCTTAGTTTCTGACCAGAGGTAGGCCTGAGATCCTGGACTAATCACTCCTCCAGGAGCTCAATCCCTCCCGAGAGGTGGAGGAACAGGTTGAAGAACGGGACCTGACCTGAGAGCGGGACTGATTAAGGATCAGATTTAGATATCTGTCTATTTTGGAGCCATTGTTGAAGTCAAGCTGAAGCACCCTCCTCTGGTCTTCATCCTTCTAAGTTCTCCCAGGCTTGTATTAGAGTGGAGAGGCAGCCATGCTGGAGAAGATGTCCAGACGTAATCGCTCCCTGCTGTCCCTGTCCCTCACCTCACTGGCCCTCTCCCTGTCTGTCTTGGCTTTCTGCACCTCCTACTGGTGTGTGGGAACACACAAGGTGGTGAAGCCGCTCTGCCTGTCACCTGTAAAGATGAAGAACTGCGCGAAGAACAACAGCCTAGACTTTGCCATAGGTGAGGGCAGGAAAAGACATCTAGACAGGCAGGTTACATGTGGTATTTTTAGTCTGTTCATTGTTAAACTTTGGATTGACTTGATCTCTTTTCATCATAATCATGAATGTTGTAAGTCAAACAAACAGAATCAGATCAAACATGAGAAACCCACCTACATGCTGCCATTGTCTTTTCTACAAAGCTACATAAATGCAAAAATAATGTAATATAGATTTGTATGCTGTGGTCCTGGATGATTTTAGAATAGCTATTAATATAGTTTTTATAGTTTGGTAGAAGATTTTATTGCATGCACAATGGTCTTCTTTCACCCTGTATATAAGCATTTTACACTTGGCAGAGCTTCACATAATCCCAGCTTTGTTGCTAATCTGTGTATCTACAGCTGTGTGTTATCTGCGCTCTCTAAACCACTGTCTTGTCTTTCAGCACTAAGCCTATTTGTTTTCATGTCGTCTTCAATTTGAACCACATATAAACCTCAGATTAGCTAAAGAGCAGTGTTTCAGGGCTGGAGTGTGTTACACACTGTGACCCCCAGAAGACCTGCGGTAGGATTTATGTCCGAGTTTCTTGGCATGTTGGCCATAAAGACAATCCCATGCTGCCCGCTGAAGATAACTCATCCTGCTTCTGACTCTACTACTTTAACGTTTTACTTTGTCCCATCTTTCTTTGTCCAGACTTCCCCACCCTGGACCCCAAGAGCTCGGCTTTCAACGTGACCCTGTCTCCGCTGCAGAGAGAAGAGCTGGCCATTTTACAGAGGAAGCAGCTGGCCAACGCCGTCCACTACATCTGGGAGACGGGCGAGGACAAGTACATGCTGCGTTACTTCCATACTGGTTTCTGGCTCTCCTGTGAGAAGCACAATGAAGGTTGGTGAGCAGAATGACAGGCTGGCTCAACAGTTGAGTTGGCACTTTTGGTTGGAAGCTCATCAGTGGAAAACTGTAGGTGTCCAACAAAGTACTCAGCTACTTTTACTAGTCTGTGGTGGTGTACTGTCTCAGGCAAGACATTGTAGTCAGTGAAATTTAAGACCAAAATGTTTAGAAACTGTCTTGTCTTGAGACTTCAGGGGCTCCACACTTTTCAGCTTCTGTTTTTGTCTCCCACTTGATAAGGAATAAGGAAATGATAAAGGAACAGGCAAAGAATAAGTCTTAATGCTATGTTGAAATAAGTTGCAGTCAGTGTTTTGCTTCATCCCAAAGATGCTGGAGGGGGTTAAGGTCAGGACAGTCAAGTTCTTCCCCAAAAATGTGGGAAAGAAACCTTTTTTTATGAACCTCACTGTGTTCATAGGGATATCTAAACTTTGTTCTTTCAGGTGATGATCAGGAAGAAAAATGCCGCAGCTTCATTGAGCTGACACCAGGAGAGACCCAAGGTTAGAGCAAGCTTTATGCTTTTTTCCAAAGCAGAAGATGGAGGAAACAACCTCTGTTTCATATGCAGTTACACAAGGTTGCAAAAACATAACCAAACAAGTCAAGTCACCTGAACTTTTTGCTCTTTGCAGAAAAGGAAAAGAAGCTCTTTGTTTTATTCCCATTATAGATACATTTTACATTTTTTTCCAGGAGTCCTCTGGCTGTCCATCATCAGTGAGTTCCTGTACATTGGTCTGCTGGCCACAGGTTTCCTGCTGCTGTATCTGGAAGGGATTTGCCACTCCAGAGGGAGATGAATGCCCTCAAGATCAATGCCTTTGCTGCCATGTGCACAGTCCTCTCAGGTGAGGACAGGGAAACTTTCTGCTGAGTATTTTATAAAATGACATTGAACATTAATGAAAACTGCCATTAGTAAAATATCGTTTTTATTGAATAACTACTCATATCATCAGTGTGATTTCAGATGCTGGGGGTAGGTTTTCATGGTCAAGGAATCATTTCATGGAGATAAAACTATCATGGGAACATTGCTTTTAAGTGTAATGGCATTATGGGGAAACTAGTCGGCCTTGGTGGAGGTTTGCGCTCTGAGTGCTGTCTAGTTTTTGTCTGCTTTTCCTCCTTGGTCCAGACATTCAAAACTTCATCTTTGCTCTTTTTACAAAATTCTAATTCCTAACCAATTTGACTCACTGTTCCATTTTTCTCTTTTTAACTATCTCTGTCCTTTCCTTTCTGCCAGGTTTGATGGGGATGGTAGCTCATATGATGTATACCACAGTGTTTCAGATGACTGTGAGCATTGGGCCCAAAGACTGGAGGCCGCAGTCCTGGGACTATGGATGGTCCTTCGCGTATGTTTCTTCCCCACAGTTTATCTCCTAAAACCATCGGACTTAACACAGATTTTACTCATTAAAGTGAAGGTGCTAGCCTATGCAGCCAGGGATCAACATGCCTGGGTACTTTACCTAGATAGCCGCCAAAATTGCATTGATTTCCAAGACTAGGACTGATGAACGCTGACATGTTGCTAGATAGCTAACATGGTATCCATTAGCTGGTTTTACTGAGCATTTAAACAAACAATTGCATTTGCTTGTGGTTTGATGAGGAAGGTTGAAATGTTCTCCCAAATCTTGCCTCCTTGTGCTCCCAGCATGGCATGGCTGTCGTTCAGCTGCTGTATGGCGGCTGCTGTGGCCACACTAAACTCCTACACCAAGACCATCGTTGAGCTGAAGCACCGAGCCCGGGTGAAGCTGGAGGAGACTCGAGCTGCTGTTCATGCCCCTTCCTATGAGGAGGTCGTTCGAGCTGGTGGCAGTGGAGTTTACTCTGTCAGTCAGCTGATTCAGCTCGGCCAGCAGGGAGTGCTCATGGTCCCACTGTGGCCCAGAGGAGTGAGACCTCTGACATGCAGTGTGGGCGGAGGGTTGCTTGTTGGTGGAGGAGGAATTGAAGGGATGGGAGCTGCTGAAGTTGGGATGGGAATGGGAGGAAATGGAATGGGGGGGGTTGGTGTAGGAGTAGGAGGAGGAGTCAGGGGAATGGGTGGGGGAGCACTGGGAGCAATGGGAGGTTTAGGAGGAGCTGGAGTATATGGAGGAAGGCAAGTGGAATCTCATGATGTGGTGGTAATGGAGGGATGTGGCACTGAAGGATGTGAAGACTGTGAAAGGGAGGTGGATGAGATAGATTACACTTTGCAGCAGGAGAGAGAGGACTCACTTTGTTAAGACTTTGGGGACAGAAGACGGTGTTACAGATGTTATGCAAAATATTTGATTGAAATTACACTCAAAGACTACAAGACTATAACGCACCTTCAATAATGTTTTGTATATATGCAGCTTCAAATATTAATTATAGCATGATGCATTTGTAGACCATATTATTGTGCAGCAGTTTCACAACAGTAATGCCAGTGTTGTGCTATTTTAGGGCGAAGAAATACTCCAGCTCTTATACACTTTTGTTTTAATAGCGTTGTTATGGTTATACCTGTTATGGAATCACCTATGCACACCTCCTGCAGACAGTGCAACTTTATCATCCTTTGCAGTCGTGTTTGTGGTCACCTGATGAATGTAAGTTATTCACTCTTGTTTTAGCTCCAGTGTGGTTTCCACCAAGCAAATCATCCATTTCCTGCCACCTCCTGCTGGGCAGTAATGTGATCATTTTTTCAGTAAGAAGTAGTGTAATAAATTAAGGGATTTGAAAATCAGTACTTAGAGTTACTAATTCCAGTAATATTCTATTACTTTGCTATTTGTTGATATATGCTTTGTCAGAATTACTGTCAGAATTACTACAGCCATTAGAAGTTGCCTAATTTAAACACATATCAATGATATGCACCTACTGGCCTAGTGAAAGGTGTAGTTTACCCCTTCTGAAGTTTAATTATGGTGTAATAGCTGTTAAAAATGGCATGCTATGTACTGGCATTTATTTTGTGTTCTTAGAGGACATGCTAAAGTTAGAGCAAAAAGAAAACTTCTGACCTTAGGCTTTATTACACTTTCATGGTTTTGTTTTATTGAATTTATTGTGAAGAAAAATCCAGGACCAACACTTATTTAACATGTTGTTGTGTATGGTCAAAACTATTCTCCATTATCCATCACTTAACAAGAGCATCAGACATGTAGGATGATGCCATGTGGATGAATTGAACACTCTAAAAGTCACAGAATTAGACAATAATAGCGGATGCCTCCTGCTCTTGTTGCAGTTAAGCCATGAGCTACATGTCAATCAAGTTGAAGAAAAAAAAACATTCCTGTCTAAAATATGGAACTACAGAAACTGACACTGATATACAGCATGTGCATCATCTATTACAATTTCAGAGATGCAGCTAATCTTAGCAGAAAAAGCACATACACATTTTATTTAGATGTGGATTAGCATTACGTGTATGAGGAAATATTGCTTTGTATTTCACAATAATGATTTCTATAATAACTGCAATTGCAGGTAACCTGGAGGCAGTCTCTTGTGTTTTTAAAACGAAAATAGCTCAGACAGTGCAGGTGTGGTGATAACAAAGGTTGCATGCGATTATGTATCATTATTTAATTTTGAGCATGGGGTAATATAGTCACACTTTGTGTTCACATTTAAGGTGCCATCAGGTGTCTTTGCATTATAAGAGTGAAGGGTAAAGTGGAAAAGACATGACTCAAGAGAGATACAGTGAATCTGTTTGATAGAACTGTTACTTTACAGGCTGATACTGAATCAAACATTTTCCAACACTCCGTGAATGAACTCTCCTTCTGCCACTCGTTCTAGAAGGAAAAGAAGAAGCATTTAGAGGCACAAGGTTTTTTTTTGTTTGTTTGATTGTTTGTTTAGGTTAGTGAAGTAAGTTTAAGACAAGTCTTAAAAGAACTTCTTTAATGAAGCTCGTCAACAATTTCATATTAAATACACAATAAGTTTTGAAGTCTTTGCAATTAGTTGGACTCACAAACCTAATTGTACAACTGACCAACTTGACTGCATTTGTAATGCAGTCAAATTAGGCAGATACTTCTTTACTGGGTATTCAACTTCAGTGGATGTGATGCATAAATATCTGGATGTTTTTTTCATTCACGCATTTGTGAAAAGTGATCAATGTTTTAATTTTAATCTTTGTCTTAAAGCCAATTAAATATACAGTATGTGAAGGTCTCTAAAATCATCCTGTATGCAGATGATATTGTTCTTTATACTTCATCTTGTACCACCTAATGCACATCTGTGGCAGGTTACTGCATCTTTGTTTTCACGTTGTCTTTTGCATTAATTGAAGTCCATACAAATGACAAATTCAAGATTTTTTTTTTCTTTTGAATTTGATGAGAGGTCAGAGTTCACTTTTGTTCAACTTTGATCTGTGAAATAGCACAGTAAAAATAGTGACATCTTAACCCTAGGCTGGTTACACAGATGATCAGTTTCAAATATTCCGTTATGTGTGTTTGATATCTAACTAACTAATCATGCATCAACCTCATATTCCACATGATTACAGATGCAGAGCTGCCTGAAAGCGCATTGGTGCAATGGTCAGTTTCATTGTCAGATGTGAGATCCTTTCATTTATCAGGTAGGTGGCTGGAATTAGTTTCCACAAACAGAGCTGTTCAGGACACAGAATATTTTCATTGGTTTACTCAAACAAATGGGCAGAGATAGATCAATCGGAAGCAAGAGTCTAATCTATATAACCAATCATGTCACCATCCACACTGTTTTATCTCACCATTGTCACCCTTTTCAAAAAACCTCCAGAGTTTATCTGCCCTCTTCTCAGCTGTGTTTTCATCTTCAGGCAGACAAACTATGTCATCTTTAGGAATCAGTTTGAAAATCGCCTGTTAGAGGAGAAAAGAAGAACACATAGATTGATCAGAAATAGAAAATGATTCTTTTTCTAAAACACTGTCTATGAATGGATTGTAGCAATTCATTTGCTCTATTTGCCTTGTGTCACTGTGCATAAAGAAGAGTCCCCACCACCTTCCTCATTCTTTGTTCTTTTATCATAGCTGAAATTAATATGAATTCTGCTTTCGTGACTGCAGACAGAGCGGAGCCATCACACCCAAATCTTCCTTTAATCTCAACTATTTTGTCACTTCTGTGAGCTGATCATATGTCTGTTGACAAAAACAGCAACAAAATTGTTGTGTTGCCAGGGATTAGCCCAAGCTGGTCTCTGGCCTCTCTGGCTTTGTGCCATGATTGTGAATCTAATCTTTTATAATGAAATGTGATGGTTATAAATAGGCCTGTAGTCAAAGAAAAGATGGTCTTAGGCTGTTTTCAATTTACTGTCAATGAATTTTGTTTTAGGCTAACACCATACCTTTACAGTGATCATCTTTAGGTTCTTGTCTTTGTTCCGTTTTTAACAGTTTTAACTGTGTATTTGTGTGAGTTTATGGACCATACATTTTTTCAATCAGTATTTCAAACATTTTACTTTTAAACCAAATACAGTGATTAATCACATCACCAGTGGAAAACTGAGCAGGATTGGCAGTGCTGTGAAAACCAAAACTAGCACCTCGATCTCACTGCAGCTGCAAGGTCTAAATAAAAGATTATTAAGAGGTTATCTTGACTGAAGAGGAATTTGACTTTTTCTTTTCTTCTATTAATCTCATATACTGATTTCTGGATTTTTAAAAATAATTTCAGAGTAACATGCAAGTCTGTGATATTTGAGTAGCCAAAACAGTGGTATTAGTGGTGCATTACTGAGATAATGAAAATGCTGTTGTTTGAGGTTGAAGTGATGAGTTACGTTCTTCAAAATTGCCAGTGTTGATCTTTGTACTGAAGCCATTAAAAGATACAGTATGAAATGGCCACAAATCATCATCTACTTCTGCATATTTTACAGCACTGATATCTTCATCTGAGTGTAAACTTCTTTTGAAAGTATAGGGTCCATCTCATGATCTCCTAATGCTATATATATATATATATCCTTCTGTCCTCCAAAGCTCTCTGCTGGCTTATCGTAAACTGTTTACTAGTGTAAGTTCATGTCTAATCCTGTGTATAAGAAATACCGTACCTAAGAAGGATAAGTCCATGACCTGCCAAATAGATTTGAATGCTGCATCTACATTTGGTGACAGGGAAATCAATGCTATAACTAAGTCAGTAGGTGTTAATGTGCATGTGACAAAAAAAGGAAACTGGGATATATTTATGTTTATATATTTAGAGCTATGCATCCAGCATCCTGTTGAGATTCTACAATGCTCCTCTGATCTCCATGCTTTATTGTACTCCCGCTAATGCACACCTGCTGGACAAGGCACTGTCGTACTCAAAATCTCTTAAGTTCTGACACAATATTCCCTAGAAGAAAGACATTTGATCAGATGATGGTCACAACAAGCAGCACTATATTTTGAAAATAAAAACGTGGTTTGCCTGCAAAGTAATTGTGCTCATGCAAGCAAATACCTTGTAATTTTAGCACATAAAATTGTACCCTTGAAAATATTAGTGACCCTTGTGTAGGGTCCTAAATCACAGAAACTCACCGAACAAATTTCTTTGACCTCTGCTTTGGTGATGTATCCATTTTTGTCCACATCGAACAGCGAGAAGGCCCACTCTAGTTTCCTGGTGGTCTTCCCTGTTGATGTCATGTGGAGGGCAATGATGTACTCCTTGAAATCCAGTGTGCCATCATCGTTTGTGTCAAAGGAGCGGAAGACATGTTGGGCATATGTATTGGCATCGCTCTCTGGAAAGAACTTGCTGTAGATACTCTGAAACTCCTGTCTTGTGATGCGGCCTGTTGGACACTGCTTCTTGAAGTTTTCATACCACTGGACAATCTCAGTCTCTGAGAACTTGGTGTTCATCTTCAGTTCCTCCAGGATCTCCTTGGACACTGCCCCACTCCTGCTGTTACCCATTGTTGAAAGTGGTATTATTGATGTTTTAGAGCAAAATCAGAGGGTGGATTTGTGGCCCTTAAGATCTTCTAGGGCAATTAAAACTTTACTTCAACACAGGGAGCTGCCTTTGGTACTTTATCAAAGTAGTTAACAGAAAGGTATTCCTGTAATATGGCAGCAGTCGGCTTCTTGATCCTGGTCCCAGCTTACAGGTCCACAGAAACAAATGCTGTGAAAAGAGCAGTCTCTCGATAAGCTCTTTAAGCCAATGAACCACCAGTAATACCAGCAAGAGGTGTCACGGACCAGGTTCAACCAAGGTCAAAGCTAAAGGGCTTGTTTATGGACACTGGCAATTCTCAACCCCTTTGCTATTTTAAAGTAAGTACTTTGTACTTGGTGCTGGATGTGGTTACTTTCACATCAGCAGCATCTTGTACAAACAGTACTGGATCACATTTAACAGTGTACTTATATAAGGCAATAACGCAACTGATATTTTGAATGAAAACTTGTGTAGTATGACGCAGAAAGTTGAGAAAGGTTCTTGGTTGACACTTGATTGAAAGAAATATGGATCGTCTGGACTTGATCAGCCAATATACTGTATCTGGAAAGTCATTTTCTTGTTGTGTCTCTATGTACTCTGTGTCCACATAACAAATGTTTTTGTGCACTCTGTGTCCACATAACAAATGTTTTTCCAGAGAGCATATCTCACTTGAACCTAGTTCAAATAAAATAGTACTAAGAATGAAATGATCCAAGAACACCAAAAGCTTCTCTGTAGTCATGTTTGATATCCCAAGTTTTTAGGGTTGTGAATATCTTTACGTTTTTGATCTACCTGTGTGAGCAGCTCAGGAGTCCAGGACAAACAGTGATGCTGTGTCTTTGAGCAGCAGAGGAAATCAGCCTCCACCTGCTGAGATAAGTCAATTAAACGGGATAACCCTGAGGCAGAGCTACAGCAGCACCCATGTGAACCCCTGAACCTCCTGAGCTGCTGTTATTTTTGTCATGTGGTCAAGTCATGTTTATTGTATTGTTCACAAACATGGCTGCAAAAAGGGTAAATGCTAGATTGCAAAATTCTTGAGTAGACAGAGGCAACTATTCAGGGTTGGGGTAAGGCTGGAGTCAGTTTGAGCAGCATAAGAAATGGCTGGTTAGGATGAATGTTAGGTTCAGATTAAAATAAGTGGGAAAAAAACCTCTGTTCTACTGAATCTACTCCAGAATCTTGGGATTTAATTCTGAAATCCAAAATCCCTCACAGGTGTTCAAGTGGGTTGAGAGCTGGTGACTGTGAAGACCATAGCATATGATTCATCATTTTCATAATGACATGTCCACCAGCATTTGGCCCAAACTTGCTTCCAGTAACATTAATTATCAAAATGTGCCTATATTCATTAAGTGCTTAATAGTTGTCCAACAAATTCTAATTCATAAAAAAGAAAACACTGGTGTGTTGCTGCCTTTCAAAATTACTCAAATGAGCATTTTCTGATTCCTCTAAATTATTAATCCAGTAACGTTTCTGTTTAGTGTTCCCTTCATGATGAAGATAACTACACCTACTCAAAGACTATGTTTCATACACGCCTGTCTCCCGCATTAACCTACTCACGTTTCTTTTGATTAGGACCTTCTGACATATCAACCCTCACTGACAATCACTGATACTGGACATGTGCCATACCTACACTCATAATGCAAATTCTACTTGTTTAGAGTTGTTCTGATGTGGTATTATGCATGTGCATTCAATCTGATGACGTCTGATACCTTCAGACGTCTTCTCCGCCCACTGCTTTTGTCTCAGACAAAGCTGCGTTAGTTCTTTATTGCAGGACAAGTATAGCACAGCAGCTACAGTAAGCTTTCTTGGCAAACTGCTTATATCTCATCTGTATTAAATAAAACAACTTAATTCCTCTGCTGACGTGCTGGGGCCTAACTTCAGCACCCTGCCGACCTCTTGGCACCATCCGCTGCAGCTCCACAGGTGATTTGGATTTTGCCATCTGTCCGCCGAGGCTTTAGAGAGCTCGGCGAGAGAACACGTAAAACCAGTGTTACCCTTTAAGTAAAATAGCTTTTTTTTAGTGTGAGCAGAAAGAAACACAAGCTTCCTCATACAAATGAAAATTTTCTTCATGACCAAAAAAAAAGGGTCTGAATGTAGGGAACCAGTGAGATTGTTTTCCACTAAATGTAACTGTTCATGGATCTCACAATGCTACGTCACATAAAAACTTAAGCTGTGTACAGAATTTGGGAAGCACTGAGTTTGACCCTCACCATATTGGACCTCATCCTCTGTCTATCATCCAGATCTTTCCTCTTTTAGAACAGGGATTTTTCCTCCAGGCTACAAACACTAAGAGATTGGATTAGTAGTTTTCGCCCTTTAGCTCTTGAGCTGATCCTCTCCCTTTCACAATCTCACCTCTAACACATATCCTGGTTTAGATGGAGTTCTAGGAAAGTGAAATCTTTTGACTGTACAGAGAGGGGGGTTAAAATGGAGGAGCAGGAGGAGACAGAGAGAGAAGCAGTGAAGGTGGTGTTGTTAGGCATTGTAAGGAGGATGTGGCAGCAGTGCACAGCAGACAGTCTGTACAAGGAATGAAAGTCGCTGCTGATAAGTATTATCAAAGCTCATTGGCTTGACTTTGAGGAACCTATTTTGAGAAAAGGAGCATTTAATCTAGACATGGGCATCATGGCTTCCATCGACACTGCTTGAGGGAGTAGCAGACGTCATGCAACAGTTATCTGGAAGATCCAAAACAGTAACTGCAGCATTTCTGCAGACAAAAACCTGTTTGGAGTCACATGAGTGGCATTTCTGTGGATGAAATCGTTGAAGTAATGGCTGCCACATGCTCCACTGTGTCCACCACCTAGCCTAACTTTGTTACCAAGCAGGCAGCGGTGTCGTGATTCCTGCTCTGATCCTGTTTGTGTCATTTGTTTTTACTTTACCTACATTCTTACCTCCTCAGGCCCCTTTTTCCATGAGCTGCCATTTTCCATCCAGCCACTAGATGTCCCTGGACTTTCCCTCCAGTCACCTGACCTTTCCCTCTAAGTCACACACCTGCTCCCAGTTTCCTCATCTGTTCTCTTATTATTATAACTGGACAGTTCCACCTGCTCACTGCCAGGTTCTTTATGTTTGTTGTGGACTTTCAGCTTGCCAAGGCATCACTTCCTGTCACGTGAATCTGAGCAAAACTGTCTTAGAACAAGACTCACATTCCCCTACAGTATTTAGATTGGAGCATCTTTGTGTTACCATGTTTTGGGTCCTGGGTTTTTGAGGGGTTTTATTGTAATACCCACTTATCACCAGCAGAGGTCAGTACAGCTCACAGGCTACAGTGTCAAAGTTGGTGGAAGCCCTCAGAAAGTAAAGCTTTTTGTTGATTTTCATGTGACAAGAAGTGAATCCGCCCTGCGATGGATTGGCGCCCTGTCCAGGGTGTACCCCGCCTTCGCCCGATTGCCGGCCGGGATTGGCTCCGGCCCCCCCGCGACCCCGTTCAGGGATTAAGCGGTAGAAAATGAATGAATGAATGAATGAAGTGAATCCACTCTCTGCAGCAAAAAGATGTCAAGTATTAATGCTCTGCTGCTATTTCCTGTTTTTAAAACGTAAAATTAGGAAGATTGGTGTTTTTGTAACACAGGGAGAGATATACCACCACCAGTTATAGATAAAATAGGAGTTATATGATTTCAGTGTTTAGCCACATCCCCTCCAGTTATAAATGGTGAATGTCATGGATGGAAAGGGTAAAAAAATTGATTTTGAGGTAATAATGTAACTTTTTGATTAAGACTATATTTTGTTTAGTATGGTATTGTAGAAAAAAAATCATATGACTTGGATTAAATTTATTGTAGTTTCTCAGGAATTTTCCCCTTGCTAATTTCAAACAGCTAAACAATGGCTGACAGGGCTGGGTTGTATCAGACCTGGTAAAAAGTGTTACAACCATCCACCCCTGTACAACTAAGAACACTGTTTTGGTCATTTTACAGAAAACCTAGGCAGTGGAAAATCAAGACTTACAGAGGCGTGTCTGCCAGAGTTTGTAAAAAAAAAAATAAATAAAATCCAAAAAAGTGGCTAAAATGTGGCAATCTGCTTTCTGGGACCGCTGATTATTGTAATTGTGGCATGTGTAAAAGGTTTGTACACCCTCAGAAGTTCTCAAAGTTTCTGCCACAATCACTGTTTCATTATCAAACTTTGCGAAGTAGAAAATAGCAGAGCATCAACTCCCATTTTACTGTTTGCTGCAGGACTGTATCTACTTCTGTGTACTGATTGTCCACACTGAATGTAAAACACAACTATATAGAGCAAAAGAAGCCAGCTCATAAAGAAGTAAAGGGAAAAATATATTACTACACAATAAATCAAAATTCAAAAATGCAGTACCATACAAAACCCTGAGACAGTAAATGTCGTTTGTGCATTAATGTAATGTTTTTATTTGCCACAAGGTGACTGATTTCTCTGCTCCACTTTAATTCCCGTTATTGTACAAACCCTATTTCCAAAAAAGTAGGGACATTTCCGAAATGCAATAAACTCTAAAATCTCGAATTTGTTATTCCCTTGAACCTTTATTTAACAGAAGCACAAGAAAAGGTTTTTACTGACCAACTTATTTACATTTTGTAAATATAAACAAATTTAGAATTTGCCTGCAACACACTTTGCTGTTTATATTTGAATGATTCCTATATCAATTTTCTCATTTTTGTTGTTTGCATAGTTGTCATGTTTTATTTATAATGCATAAAAGTCTATTTGCACTGAAGAGATGTACTTATATTGTTAAAAATGCAACAAACTTACATGATGTATGAAAAGGTTTTTATTGAAATCTAACAGGAGACCACAGCTTTACTGACACATTAACCAAAAAAAAAAATAAAAACCTCAAAAATACTGCTCAGAGTAACACATTAACAGTACAGTTTGAGTTTGTAACAGAACCAGCCTTCAACTGAAATGTTTCTGACAGGCTAATAACACTAGAGGGTGTTTTTACACAAGCAATCTGTCTTAAGTGTCTTTATCTCACATTAATACTGACTAACACAGGCATCATCAGAGTTTTAAAATGAAAGGGCCTCTGGACTTCCTCCTCGGACCTCAGTGGTAGCTCCTGTAGGTGTGGATCTTGCGGCTGACAGTGCGGGCGAGCCGGTCGACGGCCTTGCCGACCTGTCCCAGTTCCTTCTGCTGCGTCAGCCCCTCAATGTTTCCGCTGTACCACAGCACCCACCCGGCCAGAGACATCAGCACGAACAGAGCCCCTGCACAGTGTGCCACCAACATTTATTAACAGGGCTGCAAATAATGATCATTTTCATTATACTCTGATAATTACTACTGCCACTGAATGTATTTATATGCATTTACTGACTTATGACTGAGTTTACAATAATTTACACCATCATGTTGTGCAGTGCAATATCTACTAAGTCATCAGACCTCCATCCTCCAAAACATAGTCTGGAAAAAACTTCCATTAAATTTGTTGTTTCCTCTTCTCTAGTTTTCTAGCATTTTAACCCTTCAAGTTTTATTTTTAGCTGCAGGTTAAGGCAGAGACAAACACACCAGTATAGACCAGTAAATCTCCAAAGTCCTGTCCTTTGATCTCCAGAGGGGCGAAGACTCCCACCAGCAGAGCAGCTCCTCCCACTAAATCCATCAACACAGCAAAGGCCAGGGCAAGTTTACAGTGGAACAGGCCGGTACACATCCTGTGAGGGGAGGGGATGGACTATTATTACCTGTTATCAAGGTGAACTGCAGGTACAGAAACATGTCAGAGCTGCAGCTGCTGTAGTGTCACGTACTGTCGGACTGATGCATCCATCAGCTTAGTTCAGAAAATGTGCAGTCAAATTGTTCTCACCTTGTTTAAAAGCAGGTTTCAGAGGTTTTACACACAACCAAGGGATCAAACTCTGACTTATTTTAATGAAAAGGTATGTGTGGATTGACATTTCAAACCTTATCATAGCACTGGTACAAAATATGAGTAATATCAGTCCAGCTTTTTCTCTACTGATGCCACAATGAGTGTGAAACTGATCCAGTATAGTGAAACCACAGCAGCCCTACTAAGGAAGCATCACAATAGCACACTGACTGGGTGTAACAGGTTCATCAGAAAGCTACATTTACTGTAAAACAACTAACCCACCGACAGAAACTTAATCAGCAACTATTACTGGATGGTTGAACAATGGAATAATGAAATTTTGAGCGAGTTTTGATTCAGCTGAGACTTTATGACACCACAACAGATTTACATTTGGATTTCATTTTCAAATATTTCCAAACAAACCCTGAGGACGTTTGCACCGCTTTGATTAAAAAAAATCTAATATAACAAACAAATAAAAAGAAAAAACCCCGTGAACAAACAATTTCACATCATTAACACTTATGCTTAGACTCACGTGTTACTCTTGTTTGTTCTGCAGCATTTAAGTCTTTAATTTCACGTTTTCTTCCGACCGGGCAGTTCTTCCTCTCTTCCGCGTTTACCTTCTTCGGCACCCCCACCTACCTGCCCCCAGGTGTTGTTGTTGTTCATTTTTCCTCTTCATTTGAGGTTTATTGGCGGTTGGCAAACAACGAGTTGGCACATCACCGCCACCAAGTGGTGAGAAGTGTGTATCAAGAAGCTGGTATTAACAATAAGCCCCCCAGGTGTTTCCGGTCAGAGCTTCTTCTATGATTTAACATATTTTAAGAAAAAAACACTGAAATTTTATAAAAGCAAAGCAAGTATATTCAAAATTAAACATTTTAGCTAACTTTAGAAAATACGTGGCCTAATTTATTGCCTTGTTTTCCTTTTTACAAGATTTTATTTCCTATTTTGATGTACTTTTGTAAACACTATGACTACACTTTCCTCTACAATGTTAGCAGTTTAGCTGTGATGAAATAAAAATCTGTTTCATACGAAAAGCCAGACAAAAATAGCATGTATATAATTATATGTTATAACTAGCCAATATAAAGGCTGCTTTTGAAAACTAAAGGTAGGCAGTAGACGTCTGGGAATATGAAATCTTATTACGACATGGTTGATTTAGTTTACACTTTGAGAAAAATGGAAATCTTTGAGGTAATAAAACTTTTAGAGAACATAAATTGTCTTCTTCTTCTTCTCATCGGCCTTCTTCTTTTAATGTCGACGCATTATCGCCACCAACTGTTGTGTAACAAAAACAGATATATCCTTGTTACTTGTCCTGTTTTATGGATTTAAAAAATAGAATTTCCAAAATGTGTTGCTGTCAGAGGTGAGACGACGCCACCGTTCTGCGCATGTGTGAGTCAAACCGAGCTGAGCGCGTGCACCTGTTGGCGCCACTTATAATCAGGTAATTGCGGCAGAAAGTGACGGATGTGGGTAGACGAGCTGCAGCAGTGGCTGGCTTCACGCTGTATTACAGAAGTATAACTGAACACAGAATTAATAAGAAGTTGATCCAAACGTGCGAGTCGTCCCTCACCAGTAGTGCTGATCCGACAGAGGCTTCAGCCATGAATCCTCCAGCCACCAGAGAGGAGGCAACCCCGCCAGGTGACAGCTACACTTTTAAATGGCGTATTCACGGTGCGCAGCAAACGTCCTAAAGTCACCGGGTGCATTCAAGTAACTTTTAAGCGCAGTAATTAGCCAATATAGTGTTTGGTTATAGAGTCGACTGTAAAGAGCCAGTTGACTAAAACGCAATTCACAAGGAAGAGAGAAGTTATTTCTTTTTGTTCAGGGCTGTGGTTGCATTTCTGGAGCTCCGGCTCAACAAATCACTTCCAGTTTTTAACCTGCGCCATAAATGTCATTATAACTGAAAGGCCAAATATGTAACGTAGTTGTAAAGACTGCGCATCCCAGTCTTTCAGTGTTATGACTGTTTTACTGAGGTTCTGTTTTCTTGTTTTATTTCCATGTAACTTGTTTTTTATTATGTAAAGCACGTATATGAATAACTTTGGTAAGTTATAACGCTATTAAATGTATTTTCAGCTAATTCTATTATATATAAAACATTTAGTCATTAATTACCCACATTAAGCTACAACTCTGTCCTGAAATAAAAATGCCAACACATTCTGTGGTTTCAGTTTCTCCATTGGGAGGGTTTTTCTTTTCATTTTCTTAGTTGTGTAACACTTGTGGGGTTTGACCTGTTGGAACATTTGAAGACTTCACCTTCAGCTCTGGAGAACTCTGATGTTTTGTGTGGTTTTTATAGGGTTTCCCTCAGGAACTGGTTTTTCAGTGGTACTAGGCCACACAGATCCTGATCCTGATCAGTTTAATCAACAGCCTATATTATGGGTAGACACATTAAATATATGGCATCTTCTGCAGGAAAATAGAAACTCTGCTCTTTTAATTTTCATAGTGGTAGTGGAGGTTGTCTTTATTTCATGCTATGGAAATTATATTTAAATCAACTAACATTGTTTTTGTCAGAGCACTACCTGCCAAGACCATCAGCAGCAGGAGGTGGAGGTTTGTATCTGGATGCCTATGAGGTCTCTTTTCCTCTGGAGGAGAGTATCGAGAGACCACCTGCATATCACGTGAACCAGGGCCATCAGGTGATGGACGGTACGCCACATCTACTACACATGAGCACTTTTATTATTGACATAATGCGGAGGGTTCAGTTTGCTGCTGATGCCACTTATGCTACTCAACAGTTTTTTAAAACTCTAAAACAAGCCATGGACATTATTGGGTAGAACACCTGCTTGTAAAATGCCCAGCCATCGATTCCTCTGTTGTTTCCTTCTGTTCCTTTGTTTTCCTCCATGTTTAAGAATTAGATTTTTCCTTTTTGCTCCTCATTATTGTTAAGATGCAAAGTTAATGTTTCTTTTTTTACAGAAAACCATGTTAACATTGTGAACCACTCCAGATATCTTTTATCCAAATGAAGCAGAGAATGCTGCCTTGTAAAATGTGTGGTTTGTACTTGTTCACCTTTAGTCTAGACTGGGGTTTAGGAGAATCGACCTTGCGTTTTCCTATATATATATCATGTGCATATATGGAAATGACCTTAAACCTGAACCTGTGTCTGCTGTGATCATAGCTGGTGCTGATGCAGGCCCACCACAGTTTTTTCACTGGAGTCATGTAACAGTATGATGCTGCAGTGACTAAAGCAATGACTGAAGGAACATTTTCTTTAAAAAAAAAAAGTTTAAATAAGATTTTTTCTCTCTTCCTCCTGCAGAGCCTGGGGTGCAGGAGTCCCCTCATTCTCCATATAGCCCTTTCATCCTGGTCTCTAACCTGCGAGCTCACCTGTACGTCGCTCTGGAGAAGAACGTCTGGCTGCAGAAGCGCATTGAGGAGCTGGAGGAGGAACGCAACTTCCTGCGCTGTCAACTGGACCGCTTCATCGTCAGCATGAGGAGTCCGGAGGGTGAGATGTCATGAAAAACTCATTCTTTTGAAATGAGGGTTCATAACATTTGTAATTTTCTTGGTAATATTATTTTTATTTTATTTTAGATGTTATTGTTAATGTCACTGTGGCTACTACGATTACACACAGTTACAGATTGGTGTGCAGATGCCCAGCGTGCCGTGAAGCTCCAGCCTGCCAGCCCTCCCTCCCCTCCATCCCCCATGACCACCAGGTCTGGAATGACCCTCAAACGCCTACCGGGGGCTGGGTCTCGGACCCGCCGCAGCACTGCCGTCCCTGGTGAGGAAGCTGGAGACACTATCTTTTTCTTTCTTTTTGTTAGGAATATTAAACTGTGCATTTTTCAAGGCCACTGGGCAGGTTTCACCTGTAAACCCCTGTTTGTGGTGGACTTTTCATGGCTTCAGTTAAACAGGAGTTTCATCTGGAGGAGGATAAATACTACACTGAGGATGAGTACCTGGAAGAGGAGGAGGAGGAAGATGAAGATGAAGATTCATCAGTGGAGAAGGGCTCAAAGAAGAAGAGCAGAGGGCGAGCCGGTGGAGAGCCGAGGATGAAGATGAGGAGGATCTTCAGGATCACCCACGGGAGGGAGAGGCAAAGAGGTGAGGGTCCTGTGTCATCCAAGACTGTTTTGGTTTGTTAAATACACAAAATGATTTGTCCTGCAGATGAAATAAATTAGGAAAAGCCTCTGAGTGTATTCAGACATGTTTGCATCTGAAGTCAAGTAAAGATGCAAGTGAACGCAAACTGATGTAGATCTGCTCTGGGTGGTGTGAATGGTTGCACTCAAGGGAAAAGACTGGTTCTGCTGAAGAACCAGAGCCACGGGAACGTGTTTGCAGGCAGAGCGGCAGCGCTCTCAACCAACACTAAACTTTTCCTTGTCCTTGTATTAGGAATGTTATTTAATGTTACTGTTATTCTACTATAATATCACTTCAGTGACAAGCAGTAGTTTGTGACAATAATAAAATAGTAAAGATTGTGCTTTAATAATCACAGGCATAAACCCGCAACAGTTCATAAAGAGCCCGAGTCAGGACAGGGCAGAAACAACCTAGGTCTCACAAGAACAGCACCAGTTATGTCAACAACTCAGTACTGTCATAAAATCTGAGAAAACACAAGCAAGTCCTTCATAAAAACAACTTTTCAGGAGAGAGACTTGGAATATTATTGCTACTTTATTACTAAACACTTATATTTTCAGAAAAGTAGGCTATGCTGAACATTCCTACAGCATACAACCAAAACACACCAGTCAACAATCAGATTCAATTCAGCAAACCTTCAATAAAACACTAAAATCAATAAAGTACAATTGACTGTGGTGAACCTTATCACCACTGATGGGGTGGTAGTTAGGTAGTGTGATTCCTTGTGGTAATGGTAAGTTAAAAAAAATAAAGTGTTTAATTTAAGATGAAGACATTCTAAGAAACATGGTGAAATAAAGAAGAAGAAAAAATAAAACATAATAAATAGGCCTGTGTTACATCTCCAAACACTTAGCAGCTGCACTTCCAGCAGCTGTGTGAAGAACAGAGGGGTTATATGCACAGTGCTCATACGTCCCTGCTCTCTCTTGTTTATTTAGTTAAAGACCCAGACGGGGTTCTGATCCGTTACAAGAAGATCCTGTCCACATACCAGCGGGTGAGGAGCATGTCCCGAGCCTTCCAGATCCACGGAGTCGACCGAAACACCATGGCCTCCACTTCCCCCATCGCCGAACTGCTGCTGGTGGCTCCAGAGAAGGTCTGACCCGCCTCCTTTTCTTGATGACGACAGTATCAGTGTCAGTGATGCGCTGCCTGTAAAGCAATAGACAAAACTACACATTAAATTTCATGATTATTATAGGAGCAGTAAAGGGAATTGTTAATGCTGATCCAGTTCTAATACACATTTGTTTTATGCTACATGTATACAGTATGTAACGATTATTGGCTAAACAATTTTTAGACAATAGCTGCTGAACTCAACAGAATTTGAGATCTAGAAAAAATCAACATAAACATGAAATGAGAAAATAACACGAGAGCAGCTCATGAGCCCTGACAAGTACAAAACACCCTGCAGATGCCCTGAAGAGACTGTACACTGCTGCCACTCACTAGGCTGTGGGCTCATGTTAGGGGTGGAGATGATGATGGTGATCCACTTTAGGGGGGGTGTGAAAATTTGAGGGATCCGTCTTGTTAGCCGCTAGGTAGCAGCAGAGGAATGCAGCTGTTCAGAAACCTTTTCCAACAAAAAGTTGTTCTCTTACGACCATCTGTCCAGCACAGGATTATAGCCAGCTGACTGACATTTTAACACATTAATGGCCTCATCTCCTGCAGGTGTCAGAGGTTGGGGAGTTTGATGCTTCGAAGGAGAAACTTTTGGATTACGCCCGCCGCTGCTACAAGACCATGGACGACCAGACACACACCAAGGTACAGGCCATGAAGAAGACTCACAAGCTGCTGCCGATCTCGTACAGGTTCAGAAACTGAGAAGCAGGATGGCGGAGGGAGAAAACAGTCAAGGGAATGGATTAATTTACTGTGAATACAGCGGTGGATTTTTGCCATCAAGCTGCTTGATTTATGTAAATGTGTGATTTTGTTTATCCCCTTCCTTTTATTTATTGTGCAGGTTTTTCCTCTTTTTTTGTTGTATTTCACATTGTGGTTTTCATTTACCTCAATAATTACACTGTACCTTAACTAGAAGATGCAGTATGTTGTGAATAACAATGTCCTTGAAAACAAGCAGACTGATTTTTTTTTTTCTCATGCCTGCAAACATTTAATATAGCAGGTATGAAAGTAGTCAAGGACTAAATGTGTCATTTACGACAAAGATTTGTGAAGTATATTTTGCTGTACCAGTGTTTACAAATGGCAGATAATTTATTTCAGCTCCTTTTTTCTATTATATGAGAGGGAATTAAGTATGTTCTTCATCGTTGACTCGGTTTTATACTTGCTTTCACACTGAACAATACATGCTCATACATCTCGTGCCTAATTTACACAGTTGCTTAAGTTAGTCACATGGCCATATTGATGATGCTATATTTTTGAAATATGTGATAATAGACTATGTAAAATACAGTATATGGAATGCAAGCAAGTAAATTCACTTAAATGCATGATTGTTTGGGTATTTTTGTACATTCAGGACTCGGTTCATGAGACATGAAAAGTGAGAAGCTCTTTGAGTCCAGCTCGCAAAAGACAATATTAGAGTTAACACCACAGATGGGTTGTTAGCTCAGGAATAATATGCACTAAACTCGATTATGAGTTGCAAGGATTTAGCATTTTCTCTTGTGATATGATAAAATATAACATTTTTTGACTTACAAGGATCCAGACAAGTGATTTACAGATTTTATATAATGTAAGCATTTGTGAAGAAAGAAATCAAACTGAATAACATGGCTGAAAAGATTTTTTTATTATAGTACTATAGTTTATAATAGTTCTTGTGTGCACTTGAAATCATGCACTGTTACTTAGCTTGCTGACTGCAGCTCTCCCTAGTGGAAGAAGGAATAATTGCAACTGTGCAAAACATGAGCGGTTACACAGTAAACTGACCATGAAGCACAACAAGCAGCCTATCACCTCACATCAGTGCTGGACTCACTAATGTTATTGTTGAGGCTGCAGTCACATTCAGCATGCTGTCTGTTACAGCAACAGATCAGTGTGCATGGTTTACGTCCACTTTGAATTAAAAGGCTAATATTTTTCTGTGAAATATAGTGGAGTACAGTCTAAAGTTGCATGATAAGGAAAAAGTGAGTGGAGAATGTGAGTAAATACACTTATGTATGTACTATATACGTAGTTACGTTTTTTATCATATTGTCAAATAAAGTTTTAAAAGAACAGGGTACATGAAAAATAAACGCTGACCTCTTAGAACAATAATAAACGAATCCGTAGTGTTATTTTGCTGGGAGGATAAGTAGAAGAGGTGAACTACATTTCCCACAAACGCTAGCGGCCAACACTGAGATTGGGGGGTGTAGTGGAGAGGGGCATAAAACAAAAGTCTGTTTACCCTTTCACCTTTCCATATTATCCAATCATAGCAGGATTTAAACAGGAAGTAGTAAATTCAGCCTGTCTTGGCGGACAGCTAGCTTTAACGAATAGAAGTGCGGGATTATCCGCAGCGGGCCAATTACAGGAAAGATGGGCGGGACTCCTGTCCAACAGGGCATCGGAGGAGGAGGTGTTCCTGGTAGCCATCTTGGATGTGCAGAGTGATTGTTTAGCGAGAGGAATTGGCAAAGTCTTTACGAAATAACCCTTTATACCGAATCTCTGAAGCTTTACCGGAGTGCGGAGACTACAGAAAGAAATCGTAACTCGGAAAAATCGAGGTAAATTAGTTGCAGAGCCCAATGTGATGATTTTCTGTGCCTCACCTCTTACTCTCTCCCCTTTCCAAATTGTGTCTCCCACATCAAATAGCGCAGCCGGTAGGAAGCAGCAGCTCTCCTCACTGACAACACAACAACTAGTAGTCTGTGTGTTTGCTTTAAAACCAGAAAAGCTCAACTTTCTGTGCAGAGCCGTGGGTTGTAACTTGAGCACGGAGTTTGCTTTGAGGAGGTTCTGCTCAGATCTTGGTGCCTACAGGCTGCTCTTGGCATTAGTGATGTTTGCTTTGTTTGTAAACATCCCGGGCTAACAAATGTTTACTCTTCGGTCCCGGGGCACCGCTTGGTTGTTTGGTTTAGCTAGTCCCGAGGTCATTCAAGTTTTTAGATTTGACTACAAAATAACAGAGACACAAACGAGTATCTTCAGTTAGTCCAAACTCGGCTGGGCAGTGTGAATGCGTGTTAACGGGACGAGGGGGCCTGTCTCCAGGTGCGTGCACCTGTGTGCTGAAGTGATGATGATGATGCTAAGGTTTTGCATGTCAAAGCCCAGTTAGTCATCCAGTAAAGCAGTCGCAAAGCTAGAGCATGTAGGTGGGATATGTGTCAGACTGATGTAGCCTAGGATGCCGATCATCCAGAGGCGATACCTTTGCTTTGGTTAGCATGTTTTTAGAGGTGTTGATTTACTTCATGGTGATTTTGCTGGATGTAGTTTTTGTAGAACTGTAGCTGAAGCTAGTGCAGTCTGATACAGCAGTGCAGTAAATCCTACCAGGTGTTACCCTGAGAAATGTTTCTAATATTTAGTCTGGCCTCAAGCTGGACGGAACTGTAGTAACACAAACAGCCTCACTGAATATGAATGCATTGGTTTTAGCATCATGTACCTGATAAACTGTCAGCTGACTGTATATTCTCATGCAATGAAGATTGCACACTGACAGGTTTTGGTAAAATATTTTACATGACACACTGTGGGAAATGTAAAAATGACCTGAGAGAAGTCAACTGGGTGTACAGGCCAATGAAAATATGGCACAGAGAGGTCACACAGCACTGATGATTTGGAACTGGTTCAGATTTCTAAAGCTGGATAAACAGCAAGCTGTGACAAGACAGACAGGAAACACAACAAACCTTTTCCACCATGTGGACGGTGGCATTACCGTCCTGGCACACTGAAAGTCTGAGTCTGCTCCCAGGCTGCAGTGGTCAGGCTGGTACACAGGCGTCTTGTGCTAACGTAAGTTCAGACCCAGCAGCAATTGCTTCTGTTGGCCTCTTCAGTCACAGCCTGAAATGAAAATGCCCAGAAAGAAGCAGCTACACAGTGAGGACAGTTTCATATTTTATAGCTAAAGACCAGTGGTGGGAAGAAACTACTTGGAGGTATCTGTACTTTACTTGAGTATCTTCATTTTCTGCTACTTCATACTTCCAGTTTACTACATTTCAGAGGCAAAAACGGTACTTTTTACTGCAATACATGTATTTGATAACTTCAGTTTTCCTTCTGAGGATTAAAACAAAATACGGTATAATTATAAAATGTTGATCCCCGGTGGGAAATTGACAAGCTATGTATGTAAAGTACTTAACATTAGATCCAGCTTTAGTCAAGTCAAGTCAAGATTTTATTTGCCATTTATGCATAAACAGACAGTTTAGGCATATAGGAATTCTTGTGCAGCTCTCCTTTGGAGTCAGGCAAGGAGTCAAAAGCCAGAGAGAACACTTAGTCTTAAAATAAAAATTAAAAAGATTATATAAAGGAAACAAAGCATTAAAACCGCAATACACAAAAATAGGGTAATAGTATTTTCCCCAGTGAACTTCAAGCATCACACTTAGTAATTCACTTCTTAAAATAAAAAAAAAATACATAAAGGCAACCAGGTACCACTTGTAGCATTAAAGTGATGAGCACAATTGTGCATCATTAGTTATAATTCAGTAATATCATCTACTTTAATGCAATGGTTATATTTTTGTACTTTTGTTTAAGTAATATTTTGGATGCAGGGCTTCTACTTGTAGTAACATATGCTGTGGTGCTTTAGGTATTTCATTCACTACCACAAACAACATGATGCCAGTTGGGATGGTGGAAAAACCGGTTTCAGAAGCAAATGAAAAGTGGCTGACTCGAGGTATAAATTCTCAGGATGAAAACATTTTTCATAAACAGTGCTGCCTCAGTTTGATGCGGAGTAAGAGGGACGGTGACAGAGCAGCGTTACACTTTGTCACCTCTACTGACCTGTAGCACAGCTGCACGGGAGCCTCATAGGCATAAATGCGAACTGTGTTGGCAAGAAGTTGTTGATTGAAAAATCAATGATTGTTTTGAGACTGTAACTAATATTGTGATTCTGTAGGATTGAGGCTTAAACTTAAGTTCAGATTGAAATGTTTCTGGTCTTTAAAGGAACCCCCAGGAAATATGTTCCTGTATAACTGTTAGGTTTCCTCAGTCTGTGTGAGGAAAGCATCATAAACACTGTCTTTCTATAAGAAAAGCCTACATTTCATAGTCTGAACTTGATCAGTGACCCACTGCCAAGCATATTATGCAGGTTAAAGGGACTCCTTTTCTCATTAAGCAACATGCTTTCTGTGACTTTACTGAATCCAATGTGGGTCCTTTCCTGAGTTTAAGAGGATCAACTTTTCAGTTCGATGTGATCTCTGCTGTACTGGTAAAGCACATGCTGGGGTCATGAATCACATACACAGGATGGCCTTTGAGAACAGAAATCAATGGTCAAATGTTACTCTGCTCATAGTGATCATTAGCACTGATACAGGTCGCCCACTGTCCCTTTAAGCATGGCATCATCAGGCCATGATGATGTGATGATACTGGGCTACTGTGGCACTCTCATGTTGTCTAAACTGATCTCACTTCTGATTATAAATTGCGGTTTTGGTTTGTAGGGCTCAGTTAGTAAACTCAGTGCCTCTGATTCTGACTGAAATGTGTCTGTACTGAAAAATGTAGAGAACTGTCAAACATAGCCTGACTGATTTTTGACACTGATATTGATATGACTCTAATAATATGTCAGCTGATATTAATTTTCTTTTCAAAACCAGTGACATAAACATCTTGACAAAGTCATCTTAAATTAGCATTTTAATAGCTGGCCCCAAGATGAGCACAAGGCGGATGGGGTCCCTCTGCAGTGAGCTGATAGTGACATGTTTCGGTTCATGTATTGAAAGTTGGCATGGTGTATTGGTTCTTTGACCTGATATTTCCTGATAGAAATCACATTTTTACAGATTTACTGCTGCTTGTGTTTAGGCATTTGAGAATGTGTTTATGGTGAGGAATGAAGATGTGTCAGTAAAAAGTTTTATTTCATTCATTGACAACTGTAAAGACAAACTAGGTGCCATGACAGATACTGTATGTTTTGCACATTTGGCACTAGACAATCTTCTTTCTGATTGTGAAATAAAGTGCTCCCAAACTTTAGACGGCTTTGGTCGACCACTTTTTTCTGCTGTAACCATGCACACTACTGTCCACTGCTTTCATACGCCACACTGATGTAGTCACCCAGTCGCTGACCCCGTCGTCTCACACAGTTGTGTGACTAGTCCCAGCTAATCGACAATTACATTTGCTGCCAACTATTTATATTATCATTTTTCATTGGTTTTGCAGCCCTATGAGTGACCCCTTTATTTTTTAATTTCCACTCATTTATTCAGGAGTTTTCTTTCATTGCTCATTCACCAGCGTCCAAACATCAGTGATTTACATCAGAATCAGCAGTTCAAATAAGTGCATATGATCACAACCCAGCGTGCCTGCACACTAAAGCACCCAGGCTGTAGAAATGGGGCATCACATGCAACATGTCCAGACCTGTTCCCTGAAGGGTCTAGAAAAATGTAGAAATCATCAGGTGATGTATACACTGAGCAGGAAGGTTTAGGGAAAGTAGATAAACCAGATAAATGACTTTATTACATATGAGATGATGCCCAGATAACAACACAGATCTATAGAATAGGCATTAAGGTGTGTAAAGGGTGTTTCTTTTAGTTACAGCGTCAGATTCCTGTGGAGACATTAGGGAGGATAAAGGTCAGGCTCAGCTGCTGAGCCAGACCTTTGGATTTGGTTAACTGCTAATAAGAATGGTCTGCATCTTTCTCCCTGTTAGTCCCCAGTGCTTCCTCTTTCACATCTTGTCATCAGTCTGTTTTTCTTTGTAGATAGTTCTTCAATTCAGCTGCTTTTTACTTACAGTATAGGCTATATGCTCTGCATATGAAAAATCACATCTGCCGAGGTGTTTATTAATATGCACTGTCCCAGTTACACTAACAGATGCATTAATGACCTTTTTTGTCTTGTTTTTGCCAGTGAAAGACGGCATGAAGACATCATCCTAGTCATCAGTCATGGCCGATAAAAGGAAACTTCAAGGTGAGGCTTCTGACTGGGGATGTGCATGTGTGTGCCTTTGTTTTACTTACATTGTGATAACTTGTTAACACACTCACATTGTGGGGACTCGGCCATCCTTGTGGGGACCAGCCTCTGGTCCTCCATCACTGAATTCTTGGGTAGCAACATGGTTTAAGGTTAGGGTCAAGGTTAGGTGTTAGGCAAGTAGTGGCTATGGTTAAGGTTAGGATAAGTCTACAGGAAATGAATGTAAGTCAATGTAAAGTCCCCACAAGGAATGAAACACAGCATTGTGTGTGTGTTTGTCGTCTAACACCCGAGTTAATGCACATAAGCAGTAGCATTTGTTGTGGTCTGACCAGGTCCCAGGTGGGCAAGGTTTACCTAAAATTCTGATACAGGAGCGCTACAATCTGGCAAAGTATTTCACAGGTGTAAATTACTTGACTGTGATGGGAAAGTCCCCTGGTGGCATCTTTGTGATAAGCCCCACCCATCTGTTAGGTCGAAGGTCAAAGTGTTTATTTGTCATAT
>NW_018128045.1:84775-88694 GCF_001952655.1 Monopterus albus
TGTAGAAGTTGCAAAGGATCCTAGGCCACATGCCAAACCTCCTCAGGTTTACTTACTTACTGAAAGTATATGAAAACTTTCGGCTTTTCCCGTTTAGGGGTTGCCACAGCGAATCGTCACACTGACAACTCGCATGCTGACATTTGGCATGTGTTGTACGTTGGATGCCCTACCTGACGCAACCCTGATTCAAACCCGGGCCGCAGCGGTGAGAGCGCTGCGCCTTAATCACTAGCCTACCAGGGATGGCTACTCAAAGTATATGAAAACAAATGTTAGAAATACCCAGAACTGCTTGGTTGTTGTAGTATTTGAAGAGAAAAACACAGAGCGCCATATAGTCACTGTGTATTTTGTTTTGTGACCTTATGGACAAATGCATTTCTGCATTTGGATTCACGCTGCTTGGTTGAAAGAGGACTGGGCCTTGTAAACAGCAGTCACATGTACAGTCATGTGAAAAAATTAGGACACCCTTTGAAAGCATGTGTATTTTGTAACATGTTTTAATATATGGTTATTTAATTTCAATTTTAACAATACAGAGAGATTAAAGTAATACAACTAAACAAGTAAAACTGAAGAAAAGTCTTTTCAAGATCTTCTGTAAATGTAATTCTACAAAAATGCCTATTCTAACTGAGGAAAAAGATAGCACACCCTCACATGTATGCCCTCTTAAAATGGCTCAAATCACCCACAGGTATATCACACCAGGTGCACATAAGTAGTAGATCGTCTCTCAGCATTTTGAATGAGGCTTGCCCTATCTAAACCTCAGACATTTAGTTTGGTGTGCTCCTGACTGTTGAAGTGAGAGTGAGCACCATGGTGATAGTGAAAGAGCTGTCAGAGGCCTTCAGAAAAAAACATTGTAGCAGCTTATGAGTCTGGTAAGGGATTTAAAAAGATCTCAAAAAGATTTTGAAATCAGCCATTCCACTGTCCGGAAGATAGTCTACAAATGGAGGGCTTTCAAAACAACTGCCAACATGCCAAGGTCTGGTCGCCCCAGCAAGTTCACACCAAGAGCAGACCGCAAGATGCTAAAAGAGGTCTCCAAAAACCCTAAAATGTCATCTCGAGACCTACAGCAGGCTCTGGCTACTGTTGATGTAGAAGTGCATGCCTCTACAATCAGAAAGAGACTGCACAAGTTTAACTCGCATGGGAGGCGTGCAAGGAGGAAACCTTTGCTCTCTAAGAGAAACATCAAGGCCAGACTGACATTTGCCAGAGAGAATGTTGACAAAGACCAGGACTTCTGGAATAATGTTCGTTGGACAGATGAGTCCAAAATTGAATTATTTGGACACCAGAGCAGAGGACATGTTTGGCGTAAACCAAACACAGCATTCCAGGAAAAGAACCTCATACCAACTGTGAAGCATGGAGGTGGAAGTGTCATGGTTTGGGGCTGCTTTGCTGCAGCAGGACCTGGTCAGCTCACCATCATAGAATCCACCATGAATTCTACTGTGTATCAGAAGGTGCTTGAAGAACATGTGAGACCATCGGTTAGAAAATTAAAGCTGAAGCGGAACTGGACCATGCAACATGACAATGACCCAAAACATACTAGTAAATCAACCAAAGACTGGCTGAAAAAGAAGAAATGGAGAGTCCTGGAATGGCAGAGTCAAAGTCCAGACCTGAATCCCATTGAGATGCTGTGGGGTGACTTGAAAAGGGCTGTACATGCAAGAAACCCCTCAAACATCTCACAGCTGAAACAATTCTGCATTGAGGAGTGGGATAAAATTCCCTCAGACCGATGTCAGAGACTATTAGATGGCTACAAGAACCGTCTCACTGCAGTTATTTCAGCCAAAGGAGGTAACACTAGCTATTAGGGGCTAGGGTGTGCTAACTTTTTCCTCAGTTGGAATAGGCATTTTTGTAGAATTACATTTACAGAAGATCTTGAAAAGACTTTTCTTCAGTTTTACTTGTTTAGTTGTATTACTTTAATCTCTCTGTATTGTTAAAATTGAGATTAAATAACCATATATTAAAACATGTTACAAAATACACATGCTTTCAAAGGGTGTCCGAATTTTTTCACATGACTGTACGCACAAGTAGCATGTTTACTAGGTCGTGTAAGCTGTCATCCTGCCAGGGCAGAGACATTTGGCTATAGGGGAGGCGACAGTGGTGCAGTGGGTAGAGCAGTCGTCTTCCAACCAGAATGTTGCAGGTTCGAATCTCAGTGCCTGCAGTCCACGTGTCGAAGTATCCTTGGGCAAGACACTGAAACCCCCCCGTTGCCCCTAATGGTTAGAGCCATCGGTTGAGGTGGCGCCGCAGATGGCTGCCATCAGCTCTGTGCCGGAAACAAATTTCTTGTGTGTAAAATACTTGGCCAATAAAGATGATTATCCTTATCCTACAGACGTAGTTCAAATTAAATCTGGTTTCGCTTTAGCTGAACATGATAGATTCACCTGAGAGCTTTTTGACCCTTTCTACTTCATTTGGTGTTTGTTGCATGTGAAGAAATCCTGAGTGCACATATAGGAGATAGTGCTGCCGCTAACATTTTTATGATTAATCTGCCAGTTATTTTCTGGATTGTTTAATCTGTAAAATGTCCAGGCCAGATGATGTGTTGGACGGTGTCACAACAGCTGCCTGAAAACAGCATTTTCAGGCAAACGATACTTCTGTGTGTTAATTAATAAACAAAATAGTTGTTTTTTGTGCTGATTGATTATTCAACTGATTATTGCAGCTTCACTAAGAGAGCGTACCATTGTTTTCCAGTTCAGATATTAAAGAAGTAAGTTCCATGTGTGTTGTTCTTCTGGTCAGATTACACTAAAACCATCAGATCTGTGGCCTTCATATGATGCAGGCCAGTTATGATAAAATGACCTTAAAGTGAGTTTTTTCTTATTTATGTTTAATAGCAACAAACTAATCTGTGCAACACAACGAGAGGAAACAGAACTCTGGGAAATGGTAGTGACAACAAAGGCTAAATCGAGACATTTCCTGTCACTCCCTAAACTGTCCTCTTCCAACCTCCACTGTTTATGGAGCTGCAGATTTAAGATTAAGGAATTATTTGCCATTTATACACTGTATTTGTGTGTGTAGAGAATGTGTGTATGCATGTCGCTTCTCGCTCAGAAGCACCATCTACAGGTATGTGCCAAAAAATTAGAATATCGAGGGAAAGTCCATTTATTTCAATAATTTGTTTCAAAAAGTGAAACTTGTATGTTATATTAGTTCACTACACACAAAGTGAAATATTTCAAGCCTTTATTTGTTTCAATTTTGATGATTATGGATTAAAGACAAAAAAAACCCCCAAATCCAGTATTTCACAAAATTAGAATATTTCATGTGACCAATAAAAAAAGGATCTTAAACACATGTTGGCCTTCTGAAAAGTGTGTTAATGTACTGTATTATGTCCTCAGTACTTTGTTGGGCCTCCTTTTGCATTAATTACTGCATCAAGGCGGCGTGGCATGGAGGCGATCAGCCTTTGACACAGTTGAGGTGTTATGGTAGCCCAAGTTGCTTTGATATTGGCCTTCAGCTTGTCTGCATTTCGGGGTCTGTGTTCCCTCATCTTCCTCTTGACAATACCCCATAGATTTTCAGTGGGGTTTAAGTCAGGTGAGTTTGCCGGCCAATCAAGTACAGTTATTCCATAGCTATTAAACCAGTGTGGATGTCTGATCACACCTCCCTGCTGGAATGTGATCTACACCGGGGGTCTGTGTGTATGTGTGATGTTAATTTGTATGTTAAACTGGCCAAGTGGTCATCTCAGGATGTCGAGCCCTCGGTCTCTGCAGGACATCCCAAGACAAAGCAGAACTTGCAATATGTTAAGTGGGTCTGTGTGTGAATGCAAAACAAGCCAACTTGTCTTTGTTAAAATGTGAATGGGCTGTCTGGT
>NW_018128045.1:88735-96028 GCF_001952655.1 Monopterus albus
AGACGTCTGTATGTGGTGGTTCTTGATGCACTGACACCAGCCTCAGTCCACTCCTTATGAAGCTCCCCCAGATTTCTGAATCGCCCTTGCTTGACAATCCTCTCAAGGCTGCGGTCATCCCTGTCACTTTTGCACCTTTTCCGGCCACATTCTTCCCTTCTTCTTAACACTCTGTTAATATACTTTGATACTGCGTTCTGTGAGCATCCAGCTTCTTTTGCAATTGCCTTTTGAGACTTTTCCTCCTTATGGAGGGTGTCAATGATGGTCGTCTGCACAACCGTCAAGTCAGCAGTCTTCCCCATGATTCTGAAGCCTACTAAGCCAGACTGAGACAATTTTAAGGCTGAGGAAACCTTTGCAGGTGTTTTGCATTAATTATCTGACTAGATTGGGACACAGGGAGCCTACAATGTTGAACTTTGTCATGATATTCTAATTTTGTGGAATACTGGATTTGGGTTTTTTGTCTTTAATCCATAATCATCAAAATTGAAACAAATAAAGGCTTGAAATATTTCACTTTGTGTGCCGTGAACTAATATAACATACAAGTTTCACTTTTTGAAACAAATTATTGAAATAAATGGACTTTTCCTCGATATTCTAATTTTTTGGCACATACCTGTATGTTCTACATTGTGCATCTTTAATGAGATGTCACAGTTTGTACGTGCCCTACTGTTGTGTGGCATGTTTGTTGTTTCTCTTTGTGCGTGATTAAACAGTGAGCACTTCAGTGGCCTGTTTAAGAAGCAGGTTTTACTACATTTACTTGGATACTTGCACTGAGGACAAGCTCTCAAACCTGGAACCTGGGCGATAGAAGTTCAGGAGTGATGAGGTGGACATACTGTATGATTAATAGGCAACTCCTGAATATATTTTAATTATCAAATTTAATGCCTAAGATGAGGCTTTTCTTTTTATTATTTTTATTAATTACAAAATCACAGCAAATTCAAACATTGTTCAGTAAAAGCCATTTATTATGTGACTCATTTGAAGTAACAGCAGCAGAGGCGCAAATATTGCACCATTAAGAAGAGCGGGCATGTGTCCAGGGTCTGATGTCATCTCTGATGCTTTTCTCTGTGTTTTTGCATCGATCCTATTCACCCTTGTATAAATACTGAAAACAAGAGTTCCCATCAGTTGTATCAGTATGTCAGGGATCGATCTACCCACCCCTGATGGCATTTTTTACATGTTTGTGTTGCCTTTGACATGAGTAGCAGAATGTCCTGGTTTCTTAAAAAGTCCGCGTTGCTCTGCTTCTCTCTCTTCCTTCAGGTGAAATAGATCGATGTCTGAAAAAAGTAGCGGAGGGAGTTGAGCAGTTCGAAGACATTTGGCAAAAGGTAAGAAAGGAGTATTATTAGGACTGCAACAAATGATTGTTTTCACTAGGGGTGTGACAATACACTTGACTCATGAGACGATACACGATATTGGGTCAACTCGTCACAATGTGGCTGTATCACGCCGACAACATCCCCCTACAGCCCCTTAAAAACGGCCATCATTTCCTGTATTTTCTTTTCTTTGTCCAATTCACAACCGAAAACCCTGTTTAATGCTGTTTTTGACCAGAATGTATCACTAGCTTGACCCTTCCTCTGTTCCTTGTTGTCCACAGCTTCACAATGCAGCCAATGCAAACCAGAAGGAGAAATATGAAGCCGACCTCAAGAAAGAGATTAAAAAACTACAGGTAAATGCAGAGAAATGAAACAGATCTAAGAATCAAAGCCACAGAGTTCCTCTAAGTAGTTTTCCACCTGAAGCGTTGCTGGTTTAGTTGATAGCTACAGCAGATCAGAAGGAAACGGTGTCCTTTAAGTATTGTTGTACAGAACAGAAACAGGTTTGGAGCAGCAGGGTGCTATAGTTGTTTTTCTGCATTTTAACACCATCTCAGCAAATATCTGTCACTTTCTGATTAAAGAAACAGAAATTTCAACAAGTCCTTAAATGATGGATTGTCTCAGAAAAATGTGCACATAGGCCCTTATGGGAAAGTCTGGAGTCAGTAAACATTTAATACACCAGTGCAACAACATTAGTAAATGAAGATTTATGTTCCATTGTAAAGCTCAGCCTCACCTCACCAGTTTAATGCTGTTATTTTTGCTGTATTCTCACACATCCTGTGATCCGCAGGAGTTCGCTTATTGAAACCTGGTGTAATTCAACTCAGCCACCAGTGCAAACTGCTTTCTTAACCGCCTACCTGTTGTCACTGAGAAAACAAGCTCTGACATCACAAAACCAAGAACCTGCACAGTGCTTCCATGTACAGAGGAACAAGTCATACAGATATACAGTAGATAAAGAATGGCACTGTGTGTTGTGAACCAGGATTCTCAAGTATTTCACATTTGACTTTGGCCCTTTAGCGATGTGCTCCTGGAAAAATCACACTAGCATGTTCTTACACAGTTGTTTACTCAGCCTCTTTGAGCAGCCTCAGCAAGGCTCACGCTGACTCCAGGTCTATATGTTTATAGGAATCCACACACATAATTGAGGGGTGACTCTGACCAGAAAAGCAGTCACATCACTTTATTACCCAGCTGCCAGTCACGGTGCCTGTGTGGGGGTTGAATGATGTATTCAACAGTTTTTGTTGACCAGCCTGTGCACACTGCGACAATCAGAACCAATTGTTACATTTATATTTGGTTGTAAAGCTTCATTGTACAACAGAAAACACAAAAAGACAAAACTGATGATTTTGTCTGTTTGTTATTTCCCAGAAATCCCACTAACAATGAATGTGAGGACAGTCACTGTATGGTCACCGGTATATGTGAATCCAGAATCCGGTTTAGCTTATTGCTGTGTGCTGTAGACTGTTGTTGAGCACTGGGTGACAACGCAGTGGTGTGGCTCACTGGCTTTGGACAACAGTGGAAGTCTACGGCACAGACCTAAAGCTAAACCAGGTTCTGGATTCATACACAGTACGGCGTGCACACCACATTCATTGTTGCTGTTAGTCTGTGGTTGTGACCCTTGGAAAATAACAAAAACATAGAACGGCTGCATCATAAATGTTGCTCCCTCAACAAATTTTATTGCCACAGTTGTGTCGACAATTAACTGAAGGACAAAACTCACAAAATGTGGTTTATGGCCAGACTGATGGAGTGCTGGCACCTACATAGACAGGACATACACTCAGTTCAGACAGGGGAATCCAGCAGTCCTGCAGTAAATCCTCTTTCATGAAGGTGAAACTGTTGCATTTTAGGAACTGAAAATGGACGAAAGGACAGAGATTGTTTGCTGATGTGAAATCATTTAACCTGCCCACAGATAGAGGTATGTGTGCATGTGCCAGTGTGCATGTTTGCTGGTGGAGTATTAAATATCATAACGGACAGACAGAAGCAGTGTTTGTTCCTCATCCTGATGTTACCATGAGGACTGAACTCCAAGCCAAGCCTGTCGGCTGTATGAAGTTCATCATCAATGACTGTGGAAGACGAGTCTCTGCACATATCACAGAGTTCACTGCTGTATCTGTGTGTCTCTCTCTGGCTTTCCTTATCTCTCTCTCTCCCTCCCCCACTCTGGTCCTCTCCCTCTTCTTCCTGTGACCCTCAGCGTCTTCGAGACCAGATCAAGACCTGGGTGGCATCCAACGAGATCAAAGACAAAAGGCAGCTAGTAGAGAACCGCAAGCTCATAGAGACGGTGAGTAGGAACTGAGGAGAGAGGAGAGGTCATGGTCATTATAACGCTCCCTCCAGGACTTTTGTCTGCTCTGGAGGATTGTGTTTGTTTTGAACTCTGGAGTCTTGAAAAGTCTAAAAAAAAAAAAAAAAAAAAACTCCAGGTACAAATATATGAAGCCTATCAGAATTGTTCTGAAATAATTTGCCAAAGGTAACAGCAGTAAAACTGTCATATGTAGGGCAATGACACAGCTCTGTCATTGACATGTCAGGATAAAGGGACACAGATGACCAATAACAATGTATTGGCTGATATTTAACTTCCATTATTGAATGTGTTTTGGCAATTTAGCTGCTGGTAGCACTTGATATACTGCAATATACTGGTATTTTATTTGTGTTGATGTTTGTCCTTCATGTTCCAGAATCAGTCAGTTCAGTTTTGGCATTGAACAAAGACCTTTGCAGTATAAACGTTACTGAAGATTTTTACTGAATAACTGCAATTTTACCTGTGTCATTTTTCATTAAAGGCTAAAACAGAAACATTTTTTATTCAGAAGTGCAAATACAGTAGAAAAAGACAGGCTGCATATTATATGTAATGCCTAAATTCATAAACGATACTGCTTGTCAGCAGAATGTGGGTTATAACATTTAATGGCAACAATATGCAAAATTGTCTCACCACATTTAGCATTGAGACAACAAACAGTATGAATAAAGAGCACATTTTAAAGAGTTTTAAAATAGATACATAGTTGAAAAAGCAATATAACAGTTTATTGTTAAAAAAAAGAACAAAATAAGCTCTATGATTTGAAAATGAAATGCACACCCTGTAGAGTTTTAGGACAGTTAAAAGTACTTGGTATTTTTCCATCTTAATAGATAAAAGTAGCCGATGTTTTCACACCTAAACATAAACATTTTACATGTCTGTGGAAACTAGCTGTGTCTTTAAAACAGGACAGACTCAAAGGGATCTTGCTCCAAGTGTGTCAGTAAATCATGGACAAACGTCAAGACACAGGCACCTGGAGCAGAAGTTGTGCTTTGAATCCCTGCTGGTTTTGCAGGGTTTAACAGTCTGCAGTGGTTTGATGTAAATAAAAAGCCACTTTTGCAACCCTCCTAATCATGAACCAGTATTGATTCAAATGTTATTCAGCGTGTTAAAACTTTTATATTTTTGTATTTATTTATTAAATTAATAGTCAGGCAGAATAGACAAGCCATAGAAGAAGAAAAAAAAACTGTGTGCATGAGCAATGATTGTCACCAGAGCTAACCAAGTTCAGATACTTAGATTTCAGTAACAAAAGATCTAGTACAAAAACACCAATAACAGACTAAAGATGATGCCAGAATAATTTCTCAGATGCAAATAAAGAACTGTGCCCAGGAGATGCTCATTACAGCATTCTTCTCAGAGCTAGGGAGCATGAGAGCTGCTCTGACATCTGACACCTGTTCTTTAGCGTCACCGCCCTGCCCGTCAGGCCGCAGAGCCACACGAGCCTTTGATGAGGCTTATTGAGATGGACTGAATGGCAGCCACCTGCCTTCACAATAAGGGACCAGAGCAGAACCCCAGATCTCCCTCTGATCTTAATGAGTTGGTTTTGATCCCCAAGCTGCTCTTCAAGTTTTCCTGTGGTTTTGTTGGTTAATCTGAAATTACACGTTCGGTCAAAGGGGTCCTCCTGCAGGAAGTGGACAGGGTCTGTTAGAAACATCTTGTATCGACTGTTGGATGCTGAGATAGAGATACAGGATGTGACCAGAGTAAAGAAGTCCTGTAAAATCTGTATAATTCTTAGGGTTGTAACGATACCAAAACTCACAGCATATTGTTACGAGAAAAAGCTCATTATGCGATCTTTGTCGCGATAATAAAAAATTATGAAAAAATCTTTTACTAAATAATAAATCTGCATTTTTTTTTACTTAAAGTGCCCCTGCTTTCCTTAATTTATTAAAATAAAAGTAGCCAGCCATGACCTGGTTATGTGCACAAACTTGACATGAATAATCATTGTCACAGAACGACTGAATTCTTTGTACAATAGCAAAACAAGAAAATATATAATGCAGCATCTAAATAAACAAATAGACAGATAGATAGATAGATAAGGGTCCTATAAACAAAACAAGTTACACTCTTAGTATCCATTATAGGCCTGCTAGGTTTTACTTTTCCTGTTTGGTGGCCGCGCAGACCGGTGGATTTGAAGCGGGTATCCTGCCCCCGACCACTAGGGGCAGTAGAGCATATTGCTGCTTAGCGCACTAGAATGAAGGGAAGAAGACGCTAAAACACTCGGTAAAGTTAATTAAAGGTGAGCGTTATGCTTTACTGGAGATGATTTTCAAACACCGGGGTTTACTTTTCAAGAAAAGACTTTAAGGGTGGCAACTAAGTGGCTGGCGTTGCATTTGTGCGCACGGTTTGTTTGCCTATCTCCGCTAAAGCGTTGCGCACAGCGTGTCCCGACTGTTTCTGCCAGATGTATCCAGGACTGTCTAGTAGTGCCGTCCTCCCCCAATAATTACAAATTGTTTGCGTTTGTCAGTCTCCTTTCTGCTTGTGTCATTTCTTGAAACAGGAAAACTGAAATTCTGCCACACAACAGACCAAAAAGTGGACGATGTTTTTGTTTACAGGACCCTTATCTATCTGTTTATTTAGATGCTGCATTCTATATTTTCTTGTTTTGCAATTGTACAAAGAATTCAGTCGTTCTGTGACAACCCGCTATGTCATTTCCAAATTCTGCGACCTGAATGCGGTTATCATAGCGAAATTACCTTTTGCAATATCCTGGTAGATACCGTGACAGTCACAGGGATTATTTTTTTTATCGCGATACCATGAAACCACGAAACCACGAATATCGTTACTTCCCCAATAATTACCTCCCTACATTATTCATTCTTATTTATTTTATCATTACATCATATTTATTTTATCTGGTTTTTGTTTTAATCATTTTTACTGATGTTTATTATTTTACAACCTTTCACTGAATTTGTTTTATCTCCATATTGTCATTTATTTGTAAAGCACCTTGAATTGCATGAACCTGTATGAAAGGTGTCTCATAAATAAAGCTTGAGTGACTGAGGCTTTGGACGTGTCAGGATCCAAGCTGGATGTTGAAAATCACAGCTGTGGCTTTGGACACAGAGGAGAAGAGGCTGTAACAATGTTCAGTAACAGATTCTTTGTGATCTTGTTTTATTTCCACTCTGCTCAGTGGACTTAAATAGTTCCTCCAGTGCAGGTCTCCATGTGTCTATTTTACAGCTCCAGTGATGTTAGGGTTGTTTAAAAGCATATGAGAAATTATTTTTTTCTGGTTTATATACACTCACTGGTCCCTTTATTAGGTACACCTGTACAAGCTAATGACGGTCAGCACAACAGATCTGCCACTAACTCTGCTTTTGTTTGTGTGCATGATTTCTTTACATTGTCATGGAGGGTTTAACTGTAGTGTAGCATTGATACTATAGATTTATTACTTGATTTAAAATATGATTTACATTGGCACAAGAATAGCCTTTAATAATAATATTTTTTGTCTTTTTGTTTGCTTGTTTTTCT
>NW_018128045.1:96048-106999 GCF_001952655.1 Monopterus albus
AGATATGGGAAAGAGAAACCAAGACGAAAGCGTACTCTAAAGAGGGGCTCGGCCTGGCCCAGAAGGTGGACCCTGCTCAGAGGGAGAAGGAGGAGGTCGGGACGTGGCTAACGGTGAGTGCCCTCATTTTATGCTCCTGTACAGAGTGTCAGGCACGTGACGGGAACTGTAATGTTTTTACATGGTAGTCATGTCAGTTTTCCACACATTTCAGAACAGATGTTGACAAAACATCTGTTCTGAAACAGAACAGATGACTGAACAGATCAGATAACAGAAGACTGAGCACCTCGTTAGTAGCCACTTAGATCACATCTGTTCATTGGTACAGGAAACTACATTTTTCAAGTTTCAAGAGAAACTTGAAAAATCCAGAACGGGTCAAAAGTCTATACTACTATGACTTCACTGAAAACGTATAGAATAAGAAGTTACTGTTAAAAGTACTCCACAACAACGAACTTGATTAATGAAAACATTCTTGGCAAATGCATTCGCTTTCGTCCGTATATAGCCGAGACCCGAGAGCAATTCAAATTGCCCGAAATAAAGACTGAGAAAGACACTGATGGCAACTACTCAACGGAGATAAAGGTCGAGCTGACAAACATTGGGGGTGGCTGTGGCTCATGAGGTAGGGCAGTCGTCTCCTGACCAGCAAGTTGGTGGTTCGACTCCCGGTCTCCCCGCATGCCTAAGTGTCCCTGAGCAAGACACTGAACCCCGAATTGCTCCTGGTGGCTTGACTAGCGCCGGTGCATGGCAGCTTGTCGTCATCAGTGTGTGAATGTTGTGTGTGAATGGGTGAATGGTGTATCATCTCTGTAAAGCGCTTTGGCCAGTGCAACACACTGTGAGAAAGCGCTATATAAAATACAGTCCATTTACCATTTACCATTTACCACAAAACTGCTTTACAGAGAGATGAGAATTACAGTCAAAACTCTGATCCAGATACAGCTGTAATTCACTGGTTACATTCGGGTTTATGTGCTAGAGGGCATTTCATTTAGAAAGGACGTTTTTGCTGGGAGTATGTTATTTTTTTACCAAAACCTGGAAATGAAAGTGAGACAAAAGTGGAAGCAAAACCCAAATGAAGACAAAACATTGCCTCAGGTTTCACAATAACAGAAGACTGAGCACCTCGTTAGTAGCCACTTAGATCACATCTGTTCATTGGTACAGGAAACTACATTTATATGTAGCCTGTGGTGATACACTGGGACATGCTGTATATCTAGGAGATTATCACTGGGTTGCATTGTGCATTATGTATGTTCAGGCTACAGCCAACAATTACAGCAGATAATTTCCTTTATTAGCTGTTAAATCAAAGAAATGTCAGAAAATGGCTGTCACGGTTTTCTAAAACATCTCCAAATGGCTTTTTAAATGCACAGCTATTTAGTTTACTTTCCACTAAACCAAAGAAGAGCAGCTAATTCTCACAAATGTGAAGCTGGAACAAATGAACGTTGAGTGAATGAAATGATGAATTTTCAGTTAGTGGGTTCAGTTCGGTGGCAGAGGAATCATTTCAGTCCGAACCATTTTATTTTTGGGCCTTTTCTCAGTTCGACTGCAGTGACAACCAGACTTTTTCACATTCCTGTGTTTTTTCCTCAGAATACGATAGACACTTTGAACATGCAGGTGGACCAGTTTGAAAGTGAAGTGGAGATGCTGTCAGTGCAGACAAGAAAAAAGAAAGGAGACAAGGAGGTCAGTCTGTTCTCATCTCTAGTTCATTCATTATTTTCTCCTTCACTCTCTTTTGTGTTCTTACTTTGCTCTGTTTGCAGCCGCTGTAGTTATTATTTTACTTTAAACGCATCTCACAGTCTTCCTAAGTAGGTGTATCTGGTCTATGAGACCAGAATGAAAACGAATTATTAAGTGCAACTTGAGTTAGACCTTGTCTTAGTGTTGTCTTGAAGGTAAATCAAAAATGGCACCAAGATTTCTGGCATGGTAAAAAGATCAGTTGACAGGAGCCACAGGTAGCTCAAACCTTGGTGACTGGTTACAGACACAGGCAGGCACGTGGTTTTCATACCAACTCTGAGTTTATGGGTAAAAGATGAAGCAACATCTCACTAAAGAAAAACTGAAATTATTCTTTAAAAAATCCTATATACACATATAATTATTACAGTTTTGGCCAGTAAAATTCTTTCCATTTACATTATTTTAAACTGGAGTGAAATGTTAGATGATGTTTCTAAAGCGTTGGACCAACTGGGGGGGGAAAAAAAGGCTGTTTTCAACATGTTTTATAAATGATGTGTTCAGGGGGGTGGGGGTTCCCTGCTCCTGCTGCCCTGGCAGGAGTTTTAGCTGACCCAGTGTTTTGCTGTTTGCTTGCTCAGTTTCTGATGTTTACTTTAAAACAGTGGCTGCACACAGAGTCGGTGAGTGACTGGCTTACTGGCTCGGACCAGGTGAAAAGCATCTATGATGTCAAGTCTTGTAACAAAAACAAGTCTGAAGCACTCGAGTTTGTTTGTTTGAAGCTCTCAGATGAGGGTGTGTTCCACTCTGGTGCCTCCACTTGTGCATTATGTGCAGCTATGTGATGCATTAAGCTAAAAAGTGCACATGTTGCAGCACCTCCAGCTCTCATGTCTGTCCTCACTTCTCTGTTTTATTTTTCCTTTTTAAAATTTTATCATGCTTTTTACTCACTTTGGAAACTACTGCAAAGTTGACTTTTGGGCTTGTTTTCCTTTGTAAATACAGCTCTGTCCCTTGCTATTTCAATGAATAATTCATTTAAGGTTGTGCTTTCCCCTGGAATGAGGTAGTGTTTATCCCAGCATGTTTAGTATGACAGGTTTTGCACCAAAGATTACACTCAAAAGTGTCCAGACTGATGAGTTTCATGTGCTGTTGGTGTTGGTGACGAACTTTTGTAACCAAACTGAGAAATGTGTGCAAGAAACAACTGTTTAATGGCAGCTTCAGAGAACTGTTTAGCATTTGGACACATACAATGTCTGAAAACGTCTTATACTTGTGTGACTCTCTCCCTTCATGTGTCCGGTTCTCACTGTACAGAAGCAGGACCGGATTGAGGAGCTGAAGAAGTTCATCGAGAAGCATCGGTACCACATCCGCATGCTGGAGACAATACTGCGGATGCTGGACAATGACTCAATTCAGGTGGAAGCCATCAGGAAGATCAAGGTTTGTTCATGTCTTGTTTTCTGCCCTTTTCTCATTAGTTTTGAAGATATGTCTTCACACTTCTGTGTTAGTTTGGGATTCTTTTGCAGGCTGTTTTATTATGATGCAATTATATGGTTTATAGTTAGATAAGCTTGTGTTAGCCTCATACACCACTCAACATGAAGGATTTCTTGACAGAATAACACTTCTCGTGTAAATTTGTCATACGATCTTTCCCGTGATCTTTCATTGGTTGTGTTTGTTTACAAAGGACGATGTGGAGTACTACCTAGACTCGTCGCAGGATCCAGACTTTGAGGAGAATGAGTTTCTATACGACGACCTGGATCTGGAGGATATTCGTAAGTAAAGCAGTGATGTTCATATCTTCTCAAAAACAAAAATAATCACACACAAAACAGACCAAACAGCACAGTTCAAGAGAAAAATAACTACAGACAAAAGCCATGCAAACCCAAATATACAGACATAGCCGTTGGCAGTGAGGAATTTCTTAACACGTTTTTAAAAAGCTTAGAAACCTTCAGAACGTGGTCAGAAACAGATTTTGTTCAAGCTGCACTAGAAGACAGCATGTTGGCAGCTCCAAGTGGCAGTGTGGTCGTTTTAGTGTAGTGGAGATCATTGTCACTGTTTGCAAGACCAGCTTTCATAAGACAAAACGCCTGCATTTCTGAATGCTAGTGTCCTTTTTCTGAGCTTTACGGGAAGCTGCCACCCCGTCCCCAGCAGGGCCTCGTCAGTAACGTGTCTCCAGAGCAGCATCAGGTCTCCTCTGTTGGACAAGGAAACATCCTTGCCCCTTGGCAGAGGGTGCGCACTCTGAGTGCTGTCTATGAAGCACTGTGTACTGTGAAGCCTCGAACCGCAACGGCAATGCTGACCGCTGTCTCCTCTCTGTGTCTCTGCTCCATCCAGCTCAGTCTCTGGTTGCCACCTCGCCACCGGGACACTCGCACTTAGAGGACGAGATCTTCCAGCACTCGAGCAGCACACCGACCTCCACCACCTCATCGTCACCCATCCCCCCTTCACCTGCCACTTGCACTACGGTATGAAAACTTAACCTGTAACTACTTTAAACATGTTTCCTCTTCGGAGCTGTGTCCTGCTATCGGCCTGCAAGCACACGTTCTTGCACTTGTTTTTGTCTGAGGTCGTGAAATTTATACATTTGGAAGATTTGAAGAGACAAGATTGACTAAGTATTCAACAACAATGTTAATTTTGGATTTTTTCATGGAGTTACTAAACAAGAGCTTTATAGTAATAGTAATTTGGACCCTGTACCTCATCGTGGTCTTTTGTTCTACGTGTCATCTGCTTGTCTATTCTTTTCACTCGTCAGTCTTTGATCCAACAAGTAGAAATGTTTTAGAAAAAGAAATCTAAATTAATAAAGACGCTTCAAAATACCATTCAGCCAGTGCTTTTCCAACACAAACAAACAATTTGTCAGGTTATTATCTCCTCACTGACCCTTGAATATGTCACTGACAGGCATAATGGTGTAATGGTGTTGTGTTCTGATAATTAAGCCTGTTGTTATAGTCACATAAAGTCAAGTCAGTTCAGGTCAATTTCTAAAATATAAGTGTAACATAATTGCCTTTGTATCTGCTATTGTAGCACCCTGCCATCTGCTGCTATTGTTCTTCTGTATTGCCATTCTATCATCTGCTCTTCCTACTCGCCCACATACAGTATGTAGTGAGAGTAGTTATTATAGGTCTGTTGAGTCTGAATAGAAGGCGTGGTGCTGTTAAATGCCACTGACATCAAGTTATATGAAAGGGAGTATGCCGCATTAATTCCTGGGCTAGGTGAAGTTCACTGGGTATAGTTTAACTTTAGATTAATGCAGGTAAGGTTTCTGGAATTTGCTGTGATTTCACTTTACTGAAACTTAGTTCTAGTCTGCACAGCCACAGTCTTCTACACCTAGTGTATGCATCCCAGATGTCTCACATGCAACTTTGTAATTCAGATGGTTGTAGGAAACAGTTTGGTCAGGCCTGGGTCAGTTTCATATCCTGGTTTGTAAAATTTTATCAACTTAAAAAAAAAATACAAAAAAAAAACGGCAATTGTGTTATATGCAAAAAGTCAGTAATCTCCCGCCCCCCTTTAGCAGATGTCACAGCTTGCACACGTCTTTCCATTTTCTATTCACAAATTTTCAGTCAATCTTCCTGCAGAATACTTGAAGTTCTGAGGCGCAGTATGTTTAAGACCTCCCCACAGATTTTATCAGTGTTCAGGTCAAGGGACAGTGGGGGCTGCTTCCAGATTTGATTTAGTTTTCTTTTCTGTCTGCAGAACATCTGCATCTCAAATCGGCCAATATTTATTGGAGCAGTGTTTCATGTGCTACTACCTGCAACACAAAACTGATTTACACCCCCATGCATCAAAAGCGACCATACATTTCTTAATATCTGTGGGGGTTGTTTTACTTCTTCCTGCTTCAAACATTAATAAAGGCATTTGCCCAAACCTTGGCATGCATGTATTTAAGGGGCCAACGTTTATCGATCTGCTCGTCTAACTCTCTGCAGGAAAGCTGATCATCATATTTCAACTTTACAGTCCACCAGAGTGGAAAATCACCAGAACACAGAAGCAGCACAAGAATATTTAATCTATAAAACGGCTAACACATACAACCCCAAATCAGAAAAATTTGGAACAGTGTGTAAAATTAAAACAGTGACGTGCAAACCATCTGTGTCCTGTATAATATAGCAGCACATTATTTGGTGTGGTACCTCATCAACTTTATTCTTTATTCAAAATAAACACACTGCAACACATTCCAAACAAAGTCAGGACAATAAAGTGTTTACCACGGTGTGATGCTGCTGTTCCTTTTCACAACACTTAAAAGGCGTTTAGGGACTGAGGACACCCCAAGTGTGTGTCAGCTGTCATTTTGTCCCATTCCTCCTGCAGTCTTTTTCTGATATGGGTTTGTAGAACCAAAGTTTGTATGAAGTGTTCTATAGTACAAGAGTAAAAAGCTCAAATACAAACTGAGGAAATACATGATGAAAACTAAAAGGAGCATAATCACAAGGTTTTTGTTTCATGAGTTTTGTGGTGCAGCGTTTCAGCGCAGTGAGCTCTTGTTTCTCAATGTCATTTTTGTTCTTCCTCTGTGTTTTTCAGGAAAACTCAGAGGACGACAAGAAGAGAGGACGTTCGACAGACAGTGAAGTTAGTCAGGTGAGTCTGAAGACACTGAAGGCAGCTGCTGCTTTATTGATTAATCAGCCTATAGATGACGTTTTGTTCTGTTGACTGGAAATCTGAAGCCAGAGGCTGAACATTAATCATTTAAGCAAAAACTAATTGATAGATTAATGAATAATGAAAATAATTATACCATTATAGTATCCCCAGTATACTGTAATGGCACCATTAGTTAAATAATTGTGCGTACAGTATCATTACAGGATATACAGTATGTGTTGGTCCTTAAAAGTCTTAAAAAGCATTGGTTTTAAAGATAATAAAGTGTTAAATTTCATTCACAGAGGTCTCGCATTTTTCCTGCCGTAGGAGTCCAGGTTTTGCTAAATGTTTAATTTACAAGAATATTCCAGGAACAAGAACAAGAATATTCCAGGAAATAAATTATTATACATTTATTTCACATTGTAGTTTAGACATTGTGTGAAGTTTGTTTTTAATCCTGCGTCATTTTATGCCTAGCACCTAGTTTTTGTTATTTGCGGCTTAAAGTTTATTTTGGTTAATTTTATAATGTTCACACGTCTGGTTGGATTGAATCTGTCCTTTGGTGAATACTTGAATGATTTTATCACAGAGTAATCAGTTCCTAGTTAGTGAAACCAGTCTGCTAATGAAACTCTGCACTGTTGACACTTTCTGACAGAGCTGACCATTTATTGATCATCCAGTTTGTCAAATCTCACAGAGCATCATGCAGGTTTTCATTTACAACAGACTGGTTAATAGTGTTTCATTCCTTTCCTAGTCACCTGTGAAGAACGGAAACCCCTCTTCCTTGTTGTCCTCTTCCTCCTCCTCTTCCTCCTCCTCCTCTGTCTCGGGACTGACCTCATCCTCACTGGTCTCTATGGCAACCATTGCTGGGGGAGGAAGCAGTGGCTCTGGAGGCAACAGTCATCACGGAAGCTTGGGGGGTCTCCTCATCAACACATCCGTTGGCAGCTACAGCAATGCCACCCAGCAGCAGCTGCACCCGTCAGCACAGCAGCAACAGGCCAAAAACTCAGTGAGCTCCTCTTCCTCCACCACCAACCCCATCACCTCCACCAACAACCACACCACCTCCTCAGCCTCCTCTCCCCCCAACGCCAGCACACAGGGACTGCTCTGTTCAAACTCCCAGCCCCAGGCTCCATTGGGCCTCACATCAGCCTCAAACAGCCTGGGCCTCAGCCTGGGCCTCTCTCTGGGGAAAGTTATGCCGGGCTCCATCACCACCAGCCCAATATCTGGGGGCCTCAGCTTGCCAGGGATGCCGGCATCCCTGAGCACCATGACAAGCCTCCTGTCCAGCTCTACTCCAGCACTCTACGCTCAGGCAGCTGCCTCAGGTAAGGTGGGCTCTGGCCTGCCAGGCTCTCTGGGTGGTGTCAGCACCACAGCAACCAACAGCACAGTGGGATCCATCAGCAGTGAAAGTATTGCAGTCGGCGGGCCGACATCCTCAACAGGAGGTCTGCTGGGTGCAGCGCCGGGGGTCGGCAGCATCACCTCTGGGGTTCTAGGTTTGGGCTCCACTCAGTCAGGGATGCAGGGGTCCTCTCTGCTGTCACCGAGCCCAGTAGGAGGTTTAGCTGGAGGTAGCGGAGTAGGAGTTATTGGGAGCAACGGAAGCAGCTCGGGATCAGCAGGGAGCAGTGTGGTGGGAGGAAACTTGTCGCTGTCTGTCAGACCACCGAGCCGACAGAAGCAGAATGGTAGCACTAGTGAGTATCTGAAAACGAGGCAATCTAATGATACTTAAAACATGGCAGAATACATTGTTACAGTCTCTTGAAGCCTAAAACTACAACCTTGCCCCTTTTCTCCATGACCCATTTACAACTGAAAGACAAAAGCATCCATAGATCCTCTGGAAGAACTCATCATGCCTGGAAAAGCATTGAAATGTTTTTTTAGAACAAATTTAAAGCACTAAAAAGGAAATCCTGTAAGGGATCACCTATGATTAATTGATAATAGTGTCACCAGAATCCACACACTGCACTGCTGTGGACGTATCAGCCACAAACTAGGATTGATGAGTTGATTAGCAAGTGATTACCAGAGCAGTAACATATTTGTCACAGGCTTTAAGTGCAGATGCTATCAGCACAGCATGTCTTAACTAAAGCACCATTTGATAATACTTTTGTCAGTAGTCAGAGTAACCTACAGTATTTGAACCTTTACTGAAGTCAGAAGACACAAACACTGGCATATATACATTGTTGATGCTTAGCTTCCTGTATGAGCATCGAGTTTCATTACTCATAGTAACAGAAAAGTTGCTTCTGTACAGGATAAAATGCTGTAAACATTAAAGATTATTTAGACAGTAGAACTAGAGTACTCACCACTTCTTAAGAATATTGTGAACCCTCCCAGCTGTTACTGTTGATTACTTCCTGTGTTTACAACTAAAGAGTTGAAAACATTGCATTTCTTTGACATTTCCATCAAATCCTGTGTTACAGGTTGCAGTGCTGTGGTAGCAGACAGCACAACGGACCCCGCCCTCAACAGTGGCAGCCAATCACAAAGTAGCCAACCTTCATCTTTGATCTCTACTGCCAATCAGCTGTGAGTATGATGGAGCAGGTTGATGTAGGGCGTCTAAAATACAGGAACAATTTTTGTTCCTTATTTAAGTCCGGCTGCAGTTACACCAGCAGTTTGTTGTTATAGAAATATGTAAACAAATTATGAACAAACACGGTCTGTTTTAGCAAATCCTTCTATTGTTCTTGTCCATACTGAACTCATCATTCAAACTTTGACAGTGTAGGTGGGACATAGTATATGAACTCAGCTGATGACATTAACAAACCTGGAGTTCGAATGGTCCAGAACCGTCCTGAACACTATGCATGTCTCATCCACAGCTACCAGTTTCAGAGGTTCCACCAGTTATTTAAACAGGTTCAGTTATGTTTTACACCAACACTGTGAATGTGTTCAGTAAAGACACCAGATTATCACTGTGGATTGTTATCTTAAGCACACTGTGTTTGTCTGTTCTTGTGACTTAGGAAAAGATCAGATCACATTTTTGACCAGTTCACGCAGAAATCCAGGTCATTAGAAAGGATTTACTTCACATACTTTTTCTTGCCACTGTAAGACAGAATTAACTGGATAAATGTTCAGAACTGTATATATTTTATCCTTACACCACATTTAAGTTGAATCTTCACCAACATGAGTCCTTAAACACCTAAGCAGGTTTTTGTTGCTCCAGTCGTCTCTCATTCTCCTCCCCTGTCCCCCTCCTCAGTAAGGACACCAGTTCCAGTTTACTGAGCTCTATGAGTTTGTCATCCAGTTCCCCGTCACCGGCCTCCTACAGCGAGCCCAAACCGGTGAGCGGCGGTAGCCTGCTGAATGGGCAAATGTCCTACTCCGACAGCATCAAGGTGAGAATGTGATGTCACTCGAACGCAAACAAACACGCTCTGCAGATTATTCATTTTCATACAAACCCAAAACATGAAGTCAGAATGATTTCCGTTATGTTATCACCGGTGCATGAACTTGAGTTCCTCCTTAGGGGCAGGTGTGGCAACTGTGCCCACATGTCTGGTAGAATCTGTTCTCCCCTTAGTCTCCTTGTCTGTCCTCATCAGCCCCAGGAGTCTCTGAGCAGCCCAAAGTCCATGGCCGAGCGAGCAGCACTCAGCTCAGGGATGGAGGGAGATGTGCCCTCCCTGCACCTCACCCCAGGTAACACACGCTCACATGTACTGTTAGGTATTTTTAGTCAGATAGATACTGGATAGATACTTTATGTATTAGAAATGTTTAGTGGAGATAGGATGTCTAGTTAGACTGTTAAATGCTTAGTCATGCTTATGAGTTTCTACAGGGTACATCTGGTCAAGGATAACTAGAGAGAAGAGCTGATGACTGTCAGCAGACAGGATGTTTAATATTATTATTATGACGTGTATAACTGTAGCCTTAGCCATAATATGTTCTTATGTTTAATGTCACGACATGTACTAGAGGTCGTGAGAATGTTTTTAGCTACACACCACTTAATCAACAGACACACACATTCACACATTGATTTACTTCATGTTTTGACTACTGTTATGGCCAGCTACAAAGTCCCGGTTGACGTTTCTGTGTAGTATGGGGCTAGCCCAACCGAGGGGATATAATGTATAGGCCTGGTGGGTTCAGGGTCTTTCATCTTACAGCTGCCTGCGAGCAGTTTGGAGGTGCAAGATACCTGAGCGTGTAATGTTAATTTTACCTGTGATCCTTTGAATAAATCAGCACTGTTTTGAAGTTACTTGGACTGTCTCGTCTCTTAGAGTTAGCAATGGTAATAAGAACCAAAGACCAACAGTACCTTAAGAAGAGGAGATAGAGGGTTGCCACTGCAGAAATAGAGAAGCTGTAGTTTAATGGAACAAAATGTCATCTCACCTCCTACTCAGCCTCCTCTGAACAAAAACTGCTGATGATATTATCCTCCCTGACTCAACTTCTCTTTCTTTATCTCACCTCTTAAAATCCT
>NW_018128045.1:107019-129072 GCF_001952655.1 Monopterus albus
TCCCTCCCCTCTGTGCTCAGTTTCCTTCATCTTCACCCTTTCATTTCACCCCTTCCTTCCCTCTTTTTCCTCCACACTAACTTGAATTCTCTGCCATCTGTCTCTCCTCAGACATCTTCCCCAGCAGCACTACAGCCCCCTCAGGCCCCCCATCAGCACCTCAGCCCTCCCTGTCAGAGGTCAGCATCCCTCCGTCATTGGGGGTCTGCCCGCTGGGGCCGGTTCCCCTGTCCAAAGACCAGCTCTACCAACAGGCCATGGAGGAGGCAGCATGGATGCACATGCCCCACCCCTCCGACTCCGAGAGGATCAGGTGCAGTGAGATTTGTTTTCTTGACAACCCACAGGGCAACGCCTTCCTACGCCTGGTACATGCACACACAGTCTGGACAGCATGAACACTATGGCTGTCACATTTTCAAAGACTGTGGTTCAAACAAATGAGAACTTGTAATTTTTTTGAATTAATGTGCATGAAACCCATGATACCTAAACTAAGATGTAGGATGGACATGGGCGTGTGTGTCTGAGTACTTCACATTTGTTGTTGTGGTAATGACACTGTATGGCAGCAGCAACAGCCTTTACCTTTAGCCACAGTGTTTCCCTCCTCCACACATTGCTGCTCAGAGGGGTTGGATTCAGCCTTGTCTCTTCAATAAATCCCACCAGTTTTCTTTGGTTTGTGTAGTACTACATTTCATCAGAGTGACGACATTCATTCATATTTCAAACTGAGGCTCTACTTTCTGTCCATGTACACCCACATTTCCAAGGCATTGTGGTACATGCGTGGCTTTCTGGTACAGAACAAGTAACTACAGGCTGTGTCTGTCTGCTTTTTGTGGCTGAGCAGGTAGTGGACAGTGGCTTTGTAGAGCATCTTCTCTGAAAACAGCTGCATGAGAGCGCTGGGAGTGAACCAGAGGTGTAAATAAACCTTGGTAAAGCCCAGGGGAGCTGCAGATTCAGATGTTCATTTGCTGTGGAGTCATAACTGCAAAGAACTCTATTCAGTTTGTGACTTTGTGATTATGGAAATAAAGATGATAGCAGCCTGCAAAATAAACTGGTTATAGTCAGTATCACAGTAAAATCACAGTTCTCAGTGTAAACTGTCTTAGTTCAACCACTCAGTGTTTTTTTTATTACAGTTGAGATGTAAATGCTGTAGCTCATTTGAATATTCTTCACTTTGTATTGCCACATTTTCTGAGTTGTACTTGTCACAACAAGACAAAATGATTACAGCCCGTTCTCTTTATTTTTATTAAAGCCAGAAAGAATGTGGCACTTCAGTATCCATCCATCCATTTTCCAAACTGCTTAGTCCCAAACGGGGTCACGGGGGGCTGGAGCCAATCCCAGCCAGCTGCAGGCGAAAGGCGGGGTACACCCTGGACAGGTCGCCAGCCCATCGCAGGCACTTCAGCATAACACACAATAAAAATCACTTTATAGTATTAACCGTGTATTTTTCAAACACGGCAGTACGCGGTAACATAGCATAGCCACACACACACACACACACACACACACACACACACAAACAAACAAAGCAGCCACATTTAGAGACCAGATTGTGCTGGTGCTGTATCTACAATGCAGTATGCCCACACACACAGCCTCTTGTCCCTCGGTACCCGTCGTGTTTTACAGCCACAGGAGGACGACTACACACACACACACAGATAGAGCCTGCAGGGATTTCTTCTTCGTTGGTGTTTGAATGTGTTGCCCATACAAACACATGACGTGGACGGCTCTGTACCTCCTGCTGCTTAATAACTAAAACTCCCTTCCAGCACACACACACCCTTGTTTTTCCGCTCAGTCACACAGTAATTTCCGCTCTGTCTGATTTGAAATAATCATAATGTATTGGGTGGTGTTAATGAAACAGGAGTGTCATCAAATGTCCTGTTTGTGGGGTGCGATTTTTATTTCTGGTTCACATTAACACACCCCAGTAGAAATAGAACGGACAGTCTGGGTTTGATCTAAAAATACATGCTTTGGATGGAAAATTTCATCTGGGCCAAGCGTGTGACCCTCTGGTGAGTTTTCCAACTTTGTGTGACTTCATTAGCGAAGTGAATCTGTCTGTTGGTAGGGCTGTAGGTTCAGCTGATTGGGCTCAATCCTAATTATGTCTCAGCAGTCATGAACTCCAGCCTTGTAGACCTGTCACCGCAGTTGTTCATAGGGCAGGTCAGTGTTTTTCAGTGTGATGAGGGTCAGAGAGAATATTTGTGATCAGCAAATCATTCTTTAAAGCTGACCGCTTGATTAGGGTGGACACTGTTTCCATATTGATTTATTTGTCATGGTTTATAGTCATGAAATTGTGGATTTTTGGAAAATTGTAAATTGTGATCCAAATGTATTACTGTCACACAAACACTTGTCTTGAGTGAAGCAAAAAATTGTTTATTGAATAAACAGTTTTACATTTCTTCAACATTGTTGATATCGAAACAACCTGGTTAAACATCGATGTGATGTTTTTTTTTATTCCCATGTTTTCCAGCCTCCACTCCAGAATCCAGCAAACAATGATCTCACTGATCGCTGATACACCTAGTGAAAACTCACATTTAGCTGCAGCTTGGCACACTTGAAACTGTTTGGTGAATTACGAGCTGCTTCCTTCACTGACAGCCTCCCTGTGTGTCGATATTCCAGGCAGTACCTGATGAGGAACCCGTGCCCCACACTGCCTTTCCACCACCAGGTGCCACCGCCCCACTCTGACACTGTGGAGTTTTACCAGAGGCTTTCGACAGAAACCCTCTTCTTCATCTTTTACTACCTGGAGGTGGGTTGTATGATAACTGTCATGATGATGATGATAACAGAACACAACCAGCTGCTTTAAAGGATAAGGCTAGTGATTTTCTCTGTATTATTTACAACAGCAACAATGAATGTGGTGTACTCACTGAACACAACCTGGTTTAGCTTAATGCAAGAGGGAATAGTTAATTCGGGCCCCTGCTCTGGGCATTTACAGGTGTTCTGGGACTTGTAGGAAACTACCACCTGAAGTGAATCACTACATGAAACTGCAGGGGTGTGAATATTACCCAGCATATAAAATGGAGGATTCCTTTCATTTACATCTGCACCAGAACCAAAACTGTTTCAGCTGATTAGATTCTTCTCTTTTCTCTTTCCCCCTCTTTTTTCTCTTTCACTCTTCTGTCCTCTACTTTGCTCTCCCTCCTCTGCAGGGCACGAAGGCCCAGTATCTGGCAGCCAAAGCCTTGAAGAAGCAGTCGTGGAGGTTCCACACAAAGTACATGATGTGGTTTCAGAGGCACGAAGAACCCAAGACCATCACTGATGAGTTTGAGCAGGTCTGTGAGGTCACTGAAGACAAACTGTGTTTCGACATATTTATCCTATTTATTAAAACTCGCTCACACTTGAACTGTACTGCTGTGTTAATCTAAGAAACAGAACACTCTATTTTGATTGATTTATTAATTATATTGATCTGGCACAAGGTTCAAAATGAGATATTGTTTTGCATTCATTGAGAGTAAAAACCAAAACAGGTAAAATATATGCATGAATATAAACCTTTTAAACCCTGGGTACAACAGAATAAACAGAACAGGGCTGTCACTTTTTATTCGACAACAGGCCGTTTGATGGAATTTGCCTTGTTGTCCAACAGGGCACTTTCTTAAAATTCACTATCAGCTCGAGCAGTTGCAGTCCTGTTAACCTCTTAGTAAAGTAAGCTGGTAGCATTATGTGTGTAAGGACAAAGAGCAGGATAATAGTGAGCAAAGTTGTGTTGACCAGACAGTAATGACACCAGAGCGGTGTCACGGTAAGCGGTTTGCCAACTCTGCAAAAAAAAGCAGATGCCTACTGAAGTACATCAGCAGGACTCACCTGCAGTCTCTCCGTTCTACAGCCTGGGCTGACTGGCCTACTCCTGCTGCGTACTTGCCCTGACAGCTCTAAAACAGAATAATTCATGCTCATAAAATGTTCAAAAGTTTGTGTTTAATAACATCAGCTTGTTCAGCTGCTCTCACCAGTTTTGTCCTGGAGTTGTGAAACTAAAACTATAAAAACTCAAAAGTCAAAGAACTGACAGGTCGAGCTGAAACACCCATTTCGCCGGCTGAGATGAAATGACCAAACTAGATATACCATTATATCTTGTTAGGACTTCCCCAGAGACCTTCTGATTAAAAAGAGAACGGATTAACAATACATTTTTAGAAAGCACATTAACAGGCCCCCTGATAGCTGAGTGGTTTTGTTGGCATGCTGTGTACGGTTTGAATCTGGCCACCGACATTTGTCACCTCTCTGCGATCAACTGAACAATAAAGGCCAAAAACAGACCTTATTTTTGAGGACAGTTAATGTGATATCTGTTGAAGATTAGTAAAATGATGATTCTCCACTGTGAAAATATAAATGAAACGCTGCAGAGTAGCAGGTTCATTTCAACCAAGTATCAAAAGAAAAACCAGTGGCTCCCGAGAATTTCCTGCTGCTCCTGGTTGTACAGCAGTTTAACCACGTGGTGGCCATTAACTGTGACTGTCCTGCCCTCACAATGTGCCAACACCGGCTCCATAAAGATCTGTACTGAGCAGGAGGAACAGTCTAGCAGTCAGCTGACTTGTCATTTGTTTTATTCTTTTTTTTTAAGGGAACATACATTTACTTTGACTATGAGAAATGGGGCCAGAGGAAGAAGGAAGGCTTCACATTTGAGTACCGGTACCTAGAAGACCGAGACCTCCAGTGATGTGCAGAGAGGAACACAGGCAGGCGGACGGACTGACGGCTGAGATAGAAAGTGAGAGACAAATGGATGGATGGACAGACAAACAAATGAAGAAGGGTGGTCCACCTGCTGACATTCCTGGATCTGACTTCAGCTTCTGGGGAAAGGAGACGTTTGGGCCGGAGGGGGCGAGAGGGTTTGCAGAGACACATTTGAAACCCCTCCGTCCTCTGACCCCGCCTCAACATCTTCACCCCAGCAGTGATCCTCTCTCCTCCTCTGCACCACCACCTCCGTCACCAGCCCTCTTATCTCCATCTCTTCCAGAAGTGGAACATCTTCAAACATCAAGACGACTTTGGTTTGTTTCAGCAGACGAAACACAGACATCACGCCTGGTGTCCAGACTATCATGTGCTCTTCCCCTTTGTTTTTAATCCTCCTGGCTTTAACCTTTCCTTATATTAGCCTCCTAAGAACCAAAGATTGCTGGTTAAGCATACAGTCCAGGCTCTGTCCGTGTTCTGACCAGACCGATGAAAACCTCAGCAGGCAGCAAGTGTAGAAGCTCAGAAACACAACCGTGAATCTGTGCAGCAACGTTGCTTAGGATTTTGGCATGTAGTGTCGCAGCAGCAAGGCAGGAGTCAGTTGTAATAATGTGACCTCGGTTCTGTAAATCACATGACAATGAAAGAGGAGGTGGTCAGAGGGCAGCAGTGTGCTCTTTTCCACCACAGGAACTTAACAAGCCATAACCTGATCCTGAAGGTGTCGGGTCTGCCTTTGACAAACCGGTGCAGTTTGTACACTCAGTTGCCATTTATTAGATACGACTAGTTACAGTTATCCCAGTCTCATACAACAGTCCTGCAACAAATTCTCCTTCATGAAAGTGATAATGTCCAGTTTTTGTTTTAGCGTAAATTCAGCTGTATGAACATGTTGGAGGCTGAACTGTGCTGCGATACACAGATATAGATGAAGTATAAATCAAACGATAGGAGCACATGTCAGTGTAACGTAAGACATTTAAACTTAGCTGAAACTATTAGTTGATCAACAGAAAAATATGCTTTGGCTTCATAATCAATTCAACTTTTTTTTTAAACAAAACCTGTGAATCTGTGTCAGATTCCGGTTTCTCAAATGAGAGGATTTCTGGAGTTTTTGGACTTTGGTTGAACAAAACAAGGAACATCTGAAGACACCAGGAGCCTTTTTTATTTTTTTTCCTAAACAATACTTTTATTAAAAGTTTTTAAAAAGTGTAACAAGGTTGTCAAGGTTCATGGGGTGACTAGAACAGATGGTCATACAGGCCCGGGTGACTGTGGTTCTTGTAGAGGTTGCACATCCTCAGATCGACACCCAGGACTCTCCGCCCACAGCCTGCCTCTATTTTAATTGTCTCGCTCTTTCATTTTTGACGTTTCACTGACAGAACGATCTGTAGATTAATTGATAAGGAAATTAATCATTAGTTGCAGCCATACAGTTCAACAGCAGCACAAACTTAGAACTTGATCATAGAGTTGAATCAACACCTCTGTGAAAGTCTTAACACAAAGTGAGCGTTATCACCTTCATGAAGAAGGGTTTACAGCAGGACTGTTGGATCAGGCTGAGTGGGTTTACATCAGTGAAACACTGAAGGCACTGGACAAATGCCACTTTGCTCCTTGGTGCTACACACAGTGGAAATTGTGTTTGTTTATTTATATGCAGCTTCTGTAAAGCATCAGTGTTATTGAGCTAATAGGAGACAGAAACCCCACCTGCAGCCAGAGGAGAGACCAGCTCCAGACCAGCGCTCCAGAGCCAGGTGCACCAGTAAAATCTAGTGGAATCCAATACGACTGTTCTGCATTGATGATGCAAACAGTGCTCAGCTTGTTTTTTCTATGATACGTTTTAGCACTGAGGGCTTAGTCAGTGGTGGTGTTTGGAGGTGATGCTAATGTTGTGTAAGTAAGTAGGCAGGACAGAAAAATCAGAAACACCTCTCAGTTTAATGTGATCCAACGCAACACCACCTTTAACAAAATAAAAAACATGAGTTTTATAAAAATGATTTTATGGCAGCAAAACACATTGGATACTTTGTGTAAATCAGAGCATTTTGAAGCTACCTTGCAGTGCTTCGTTAAACCCCTTTCCTGCGTTGTTAAGTGCCATGTTGGGAAACTGCTGTTGCATTTCTCCTCCCCCACAGTGCCTGCACTTGGATCCATTGCTGAGATTTATGCAGTTTGAGCAGAATGGGAACAGATGCACAGCCTGTAGGGTTTGGGTTGCCAAGTTCCTGTAGTGGAAAAGGCACAAGAGTTTCATCTATAATCACCCAAAAACAGAATGTAGTTTGGTATGAGATGGCATTATAGACCTCCAGTCTGATGTCCCTGTCGGCTGAGTCGTGTTTTGGTAGGAAACAGGAGCCAGATAAACAACCTGTCCTGCCCAGCTGCTGCTGCATAAAAGGCTGGTTGAGCTTGTTTGTCTCTACTCTGCTGAGCCTTAAAAGAAAATCCTTCGACCTATAAACCTGCCCCTGAGGTGCAGTGGACTAGCCTGATTGCCACAGACCGAACACCAGCCCGGCCATATGTGGAAAAGAAACAACCGCCTGCTAAATGTGTGAAGTGTTGGTCGTGGGTGGCGTTGCAGGCCTCTCTTGCACTTAACTGTCTTTCAGAGGTCCTGTTGGTGTGTTCATGTGGAGTGGTAAAAGTGGCTGGGGGGTTTTTTATCTGCCAGCCACTGTGCTCCAAGAATACCCTGCCCTGCCCACTCCCATTGAGCCACAGTGGAGGAGTGTGACAACGCAGCCAGTGAGGTGTTGGTAGTAACTGTCTTTACCTGGTGGGCAGTGTTATGTCACCGCTGTTTCAGAGGAAACTAGAGTACATGTCAGAGCGTCTGTGGCTCAGTTAAAGAGTCAGTTCATCCAAATCACATAAAATATTGGTTTATGTACTATTTAGTCAGACTTAGGGTTTGGTTCAGTTTGCCCACATCTTGAAGTAGTTTTGAGATTTCTTCCTCCACCCCAACACAATGGAGGTAAAAGCATCACAGCAGAAACATTAAACAGCAACATCTCTCTACAGAAACTCTGCACACCCCACAGGCCTCACTGTTCACAGTGATGTCTGCAGAGAACCCAGAGACGGTGCTACAGATGTTAAACTTATTCTGCAGACTGCTTTCTGTTCAACACCACTGTATTCAGGTGGCATCAGCAATGTTAGGACATCACCAGCTGCTAGTTAACTACCGGCCACCCTGACCTGTATGGACGGTGCCTGCAAAATTACTGAAAGAAACAACAAGTAAATGCATCTTAATCAACTCTGAACAGAAAACAAGAAGGAAACAGCAGCCAAACCAAATGTCTGCGCTGCTTGTCTGCCAACCAGATCACTGATTGTTTGGGCGTTTCATCAGGAGCCGTGGCCGCCCTCAAACTGAACATCAAATCATACCTGCTGTGGCTGAAATAAGCTTTGTTAAAGATGCCTCATTTCCATAATTGCATATTTAAATTTTTGGAAAATACACAAGTTCAAGTTAGATGGGGTGATTGATGACTATGCAGCCAGTTAGCTTAGATTAGCATAAAGGCCAGAAACAGGGAGAAACTGCTCCAGAGGGAACAAAATGAGCCTTCCAGCACCTCTAGAGCTCCCTGAGTAGCATGTTGTCTCATTTAATTTGTACAAAAACCAAGAATAAAGAAGGAGTTTCTAGTTTTACTGGGGCCTTTGAGCCAGTCCATTGTTTTGCTGGGCGCAGTAACGTCCTGAAGTCTCCGCTGTTTCCCTGGCACTGCTCCCAGCCAGTAAACTAGCCCCACACATAGCTCCCTGTAAAACAACACGTCCCCCCCATGCAAATAAAAAATCACTGTTTGCAGTCTTTATGCTAAGCTAACTACCACTGAAAGAGAATGTGATGTTAGGCCTTAAACAGGAGATGAAAGCCACTGTTTACACCTAATTTCCAGAAAAATGTCTTCTATTCAGGCTGGTGTGTTCATCGTAGAAATGACATCTCTAGAAAAGAATGAAGTTTAGCTGCTCCCTCAGTGTCTCACAGTAAAATAAAGTGGGTATTTTTTGTAATGTGAGTGAAATGATCCTTTAGCACATGCAGCTCCAGCAGTGATGAGTGTGAACATCATGGGTGTCGGATGCTACGAGCAGCTGGATGGGCAGTTTGTTAGCCTCCCTCCCTTCTCTCTCTCCTCCTCCTCATCTCTATGTGCTGAAGAGCACAAACTGAGCAACACCAGCACGACTGCCCACATCCTCTGTCCTCCATCGCTCGGCTCTGTGTTCATAAAGTCCTGCTTCTCGCCTTTTCCACACCACAGTGTATTTTGTTTCCTTAGATAGTTTTGACGCTTCAGTTTTCTCACCCCCGCTCCAAAAAATGCCAGGTAGATGTTTCCTTTATTTCTCAGGAAGTATTTGATAGATCATTTTATGAGGAAATCTATCCGCTAGCACTTCCCATCAGCACAGCACAACGAAATAATCTTCCAGGCAGATTCTTACCAAAATTCACATTTTGTATCCATCATGTGGGCCGAGTGTTTGCGCCTGTGTTCACCTGCCAGTGCCCCTTTTTATTTTACAAAAGGCTTTTTTATTTTTAACAAATGTTATGTTCCAATGTTTGGAGCTGCACCTGGAAGAGAGACCATCTTTATATTTTGTATTTGTTGGATTATTTGTGGTAGTTTGAATCTTTTGCTCAGAGATGGGGAAGGCGTTTTAAAACCCAGACAAGAACAAGGTCCCCTGTTCTTTTTAAAGAGCCTCTCACCAGGAGTGTGCGGTGTTTTATAGCCAAACAGACAGACACACAACTCGACACTATTCACGTGACTGACAGCCCTGCTTTTAACCTCCGTTTACCAATCTATTTTTTGACAAGTGGAAGGGACGAGCCATCAGTCCAAGAGCCGAAATGTGAACCTTTCTCTGTCCCTTGACGAAAGTGTTGTACAGACTCGCACTCTGCAAACCTTTGTTTCTTTTATTTTTTGTTGTTGTTGTCGTCAGACAGCATGAAATAATGACACTTGCAAAGTGGCGCTGAAAAAGTAAATATTGAATTAACCATGAATAAAGGATTGTAAAATATTAATAAAAGAATTACTTTTCAGAAAAGTTTCAGGCTTCTGTTGTGGTTTGTGAACATATCAGATGTCTTGTAGTTTCAGTGTGACACATCCAGATGAGTGAAGTGAATGTGTAAAGAGCCTTATTGTCCAAAAGAACCGCAAACAACAAAGTACAAAAGTGGTTTAGTTTAGAATGAACTGTGATATTATTTGGTTGGATTCACAGCTGCAGATGGTGACAGTTGTCTTTAGTGCAGCAGTAAATATTCAGGGTGTTACAATCTGTTCTTTCCAGTTTGGCCTGATCAGAAGCTTCTCCATAAACGTCCACCACATGTGAAACGTCCTGGTCTCTCCACTGACCCCGTCGCTGTCGTTGCTCTCCTCCATGTTTATTGCCGATGCCGAATGATGACCTCAGGCCGTAAGTGCAGAGGAGGAGACATTAAAATGACCACAGGGATTCTGATCTGACCATTCTGACGGCGCTCGCACAGGCAGAGGTCGGAGATGAATCGCAGGTGACCCAGATCTGGTCTGAGAACATCTGGTTTGGTCTGTTCACACTGGGAGGGAATGCAACCAATATGGCTTTTGTTGCATGTCATTCATTAAATAGACATGGATCTTCTTCACACATGCAACTCTTCTTCCTCTCCACCGAACACCTTCACAGCCACCAACTGTGTTGTTGAAGGCCATCTCGGTGGTACAGTATCAACCTTTCCCTTCCCTGCCCTTGGGCTACCACCACCCCACTTATTCACACTCTTGCTGTTTTCATATTGGTACGCCTGAGCCATGCTTGTTTACTCCTTGTGTAAACTGTGGTGGGACATATGGAGATGTGCCACCATATGGCTGTGCTTTGCTGTTTGGCAGTGTGATGGCTGCAGACTCTCCTCTCACGTCCTTTTTTCTGGATGACTGGCTGGTATAAACGACACATGTTAACATGACGTAACCCAGGTCAGCACCTGCAGATGTTTTTGTACTGCTTTTGTGTAAATGTCTGAATGAATTGTCTGAATGTTTGAGAGAAAGTGTGGGGGTGCATGTAAAAATACTTGCCTACATGCAGTGACTTACTGTTGAACTGTCTGTGTTTGTGGGTGACAGAGTATGCAATCATATGTTAGTTAAATGGACAGTGATTTAGTGTTGCACGTTGATGCATTTGTGGTTAAAAACAGTCAAATAAAAGCTACAGACATCAAAATATTCTGGCTTTCCATTCCTGATATTTGACAGGCTCATGGATGTGTTAATGGATCTGGATCTGACACCACCACTGACAGGGACTGGCTGCTGACAAAGATGGTGGATTGTAACCAAGATTGCAGAAAGTTAGCTTTGGCCAGATGTTGGGGTAATGTTAACCGCTACTCCTATCCTTTATCCTTAACACCTAAGCCTGCTGAGGTTAACAACTTCTGGGCATCATCTATTTCCTGCCGAGGTTGGCAATCCGCCATCTTGTCTGCAGGCAGGTCCTTTTGCCTCTCCTGGTAATTTCAATGAAAATTCCAAGCTGTGGTACAAAAAACATTTTCCCATAGACCAAAACTGTTGACAGAAAACCTACAACTACAAACAGAGGCAGTTTTTGCTTTTCCTGTCATTTATTTTTAGTCCATGGAGGTTTCATGTTTGTAAAGCTTGGAGAGACTCGAGGGAACTGAGCTCAGTGTTTTTTAAATATTTTAAAGGCTTGCATGTTCCCTGATGTTCTACGATTGGCCGAGCCTCCTCAACAATAAATTCACCTTGTGGAGATCCAGGGTTTTCAGTGGACACAGTCTGGACCTTTACATATTGAACGTGTTGTGCATGTGCATGTGTATGGGTGACGCACTCTCTTCTGACCAGAGGACACTGACTCATCCCTGTCTGTTGGCTGTACTGAGGTCTGGCAGGTCCTCCACTGAGAGCAGTCCAACACACCCCCTCGCTCCTGGCCCGGAGGAAGTGATGCCAACACTGAAGAAGAGGAGAAAACAAGAAGAATGGGAGTAAAGATCTCATGTTTCTGTGTTTTCTAAAACCACATGAAAAACAGAATATTAAGGAATGTGTTCCAGTGTCTGTGTAAATGTGAGGAAGAAGACGTGATCAGTGCGCAAGATGAACTGCAGCTGCACCTTCTCTGATCCTGCTCTCTGTGTTCTGAAAGTCACAAGTCAAAACATTTCACATTTGGAGTGTGTCAACCTAAAAATGACACAAATGTTGAAAATATATTTATTTCACCTCTCATTTTTTCAGACCATTCCTCTCAGTGTGCCGACCTCGCAGCGTCAAGCTAAAGTAGCCTGGTGTTGTCCAGAGGCAACAAAGGAGCATTTGTATCACAAAATGGGCCCCCCTCATAAGAGCAGTTTTACATAAGGTACAAGACATCTACGACTTGAAAGAGTCCAAACATGACAGAGTTTTGTTACTTGCTCGCTCTTTGTGAGAGTTCTGCTCCTGTTTGTGGTCAGTTTGTGGGTCTGTGGTTGTCTCTTGTTATAGCCAGTTTACATCTCATTTGTAACGATTTGATCGACCTTCCAACAAATACTGGTGACAGTCACTACAAATAGAGGCTGCGTGCCCAGAAGGCTGTTCAGAAAACAATCCATGGTTGTCAAAATATGTAAAACTCCTTCAGCACCAAAACATATGCAGGATGGTTTCATTCAAATGGACGCCATCTTGACTTTGACCTACATTGTACCGTTTTTATGTTGATCTGTTCACACATCTTACAGCAGAGATGAGCGCTGGAGGTGGTGCTGATGGAGCAGACACTGGGAAATGCCCCAGGAGCATTTCCCAGCCCTGCTGCCAAACTGTGAGCTGCCTGAGGCTCTGCACAGCTGCTCACTATGAACGCCGCAGCTTCAGAAGTCCCTCAGCATCCTCTCCGAAAGATTTTCAGAGCAACTTTATCTTTTTGTGACAGTGTGATCAGTTGGACATGGGAGAGAAGTATAAGACGCAGCACAGGCTGAGCGTCAGTCTGCACCTCAGACCACTGAGGCTCCACGCCAGCTCGTGCTGTTATGCCTGCGTCTGATTGGAGTGTGACATGATAACAGCCTGCGGGGGAAATAAACTGTGGCTCCATCACACAGCATCACATCAGAGCAGACAAGCTGCCCCACAATCAGCAAACTGTATGACATAAGGACGGGACCAAACAAGACTCTTTTTTTGTGCCTTTATTTATTTTGGTGCCACCAGTAACAAAACCACCAAAATGTTTTTAAGCCTAAAAAGGATATTTTTATGTGATGAAAACCTCCCAGTGCTGGTTTTGTCATGGAGCTGCAAAGGCCTGTAAAACCTGCTCAGATGCTCTCTTTCTGAAATGAGTCATCCAGCATGTAAAAACAGACACCTGCGCAGAGGGGGCGAGGTTCACAAGTAAAGAACGTCATGAATCGACTGAGGACCTTGGTTGACAGTGATTTGTTTTGACTGTTTTGTGTGGCACAAGTCATTGTTCCCTATGCTGGAAAAATGTTTTAGCATTCAGACAAAAACTTCTGCAAGACTGACAGTTGATACCAGCACAAACCATTTGTAATTGTGCAAATATCAGTATGTCATTTATGTTTACAGCTTTTATGCCAAGAAAAATATAAAATAGAACATAAGCTTTTCATTTTTAGATTGGACACACTCTCTGATTTGCCTTTTAAACCTGCCACAGTAGGAGAAGCACAGGTGTAAATAACACATTTACTGATGGATGAGTGTTCGTGTTTGTTCCCTTGCACACTGTTGTTGCTTCCCGGGACACTTTAACGGAACAAAGCCATCATTAGCATTATTAGTAACAGGGAAGAATTTTGTACCAAACTCACTTTTTTACTGTGAAAGAAATACTAAACACCCATGAATATTCTGCAAAATTTGTGGTAATTTAGCATCTTTTTCTGGCCATTTGGCACCTCTTTGTGGTTCTTTTATGAATCTTTTACATCTTTTTGTGATCAACTTTCCAACAAATAATGTAAAAAGTCATGTTAAACAGAGGATGAGTGCCCGGTAGGGCCATGGTTGTCACATCCTGAGGTGTCTTTGCTGAGGGTTGTTTCTTTGATTTACTGACAAAAAGAAATGTAAAAATGATGATTTGTGATTTTAAGAGGAGTTATGTGCAGTTACTATGCAATCTGCAGTTTGGAGTAGTCTTGTTGCACCTTCAGGCAACCCGCACAGACACTGCACAGAAGAACGGTGGTTGTTAAATTTCTCTTTGTCTCTGAAGTCAACACACAAGATACAACATGGCAGTTAATGTGCTTTAGAGGTGTGTTGTTCAGCTCTGAACAGAGCCAGGTTAACTGTTCACCTTCCAGTCTTTATGCTAAGCTAAGCTAATGCCTCTTGGCTCTAGGTTGATCTAAATTTTGCCAAGACAGAATAAGTATGTTTCCTACAATGCTGATTATTCTTTCTGGTGCTAGATTCTCCTGCAAATGTCACAAAGTCCTGTTTGGGAGTGAGTGTGGTTCGGTGGGTAGAGCAGCCATCTCCTAACCAGTGGACACTGAACCCCCAGGTTGCCCCCAATGGTTAGAGCCATCGGTTGAGTTGGCGCCGCAAATGGCTGCCTTGGTTCTGTACCGGAAACAAATTCCTTGTGTTTAACATACTTGGTGTCTATCCTTATACTAAAGGTGATTATCCGTATCCTTAAAAACTTTAGTCAGTCATTTCAGAAAAACAACTTGGTGACTGGAATCCCTGTTACCTGAGTTTGTAACAGTTGTCCTACTCCAGCTTGTCACCCTGGTGGATGTACTGTAGGAGCACACAGCTGTGCACAGGATTACCACCTGCCAGCTTTATCAAGCTCTCTAGTAAGGTTCTGATACACCAGTGCAGATCACATCCACGTGTCTTCTTGCAGACAACTCCTCCCACACTCGCCGGCAGCCGCCGTGCTGAGTGCAGAAGGACTCTGGGGAAGGTGACTGATTTCCTGTCCAGAGCAGAGAGTGGGGGAGGTGGCAGTGACTGAGAGAGGCCAGAGAAAACAAATCAGGTGTCCACTCTGAACGCCACGCTGTCGACAACAGGGGACCTGAGTGTTTGACCTCCTTCATCTAATCAGAGCAGCGTCCCTCCTCCTCAGCTGTCGGCTGGACTGAATCCCCAGAGGATCATTAAAGGTTCATTTCTTCAAGAAGTACTCCACATCACACTGCCCCCTCTGAATAATTTCTGCTCGACCATATCTCCCTCCTCCACATGCTCTAATTTTGCTCTTGAAAAAAAATCTCTCTCTGTTGAGCTTTTTCATTCTCTCTTTCACTTTGTCTTTACAGTTTCATCTGCAGAAATATCAGCATCCAAACCTCAGTTCTCCACTGATGACGGTCCGAAAACCAAAGCTCACTCTGCTCTTGTAACTCTAACTTGGTAGTGAACAATCTGTTATCGATGACCTGCTTGGGGTTTGAGGTCCAGCTCAACAAACAAAACAAAACCTCAGTAAAAAACATAGGAATTAAGTTGTGCTAGTTAATGTTCATGTCAAGGAACAGATGTGAAAGGCTGGTGTGTTCATTATCTCTACGCGGCTTTTCAGGATGTTGCGGATATTTTTTAACTCTAAGCTGCAAGTTATTTTTACATATCGTTTTGACATTAATTGGTTCTACAGCAATAGAAACCTTCTAGATTCAGCAGTTAGTACTGCATTGCCTCAAAGACTCTTTATTAAAACCTCTTCAGACTTCAAGATCTTTGTATAAAGATATACATATATATTTCCTATACTCTTATTTTTATGCTTCTCATATTTTTTATTTATACTTTTTCCCCTTGTATTTTAGTCTTACGCTCTTATACATTTCTTTGCTTTGGGTGTTGTGATTTTGATAATCATTGCTGTTGCTACTGGATCCCTGAATGTCCTTCGGTATCTATCTATCTATCTATTTATCTATCTATCTATCTATCTATCTCTATCTATCTATCTATCTATCTATCTGTCTGTCTATCTGTCTATCTGTCTGTCTGTCTGTCTGTCTACCAAGCAACTTTAATAAGGACTCTGGTGTTTCCTATTGACATTGTGTTTCATGTAGCAGTACGTTTCATACGTGAATGTCGAGTGTGGTTGCCACCAGTGGTGCAGCGGTTAGCACTGTCGTCTCACAGCAACAATGTTCCAAGTTCAAACCCTGTGGTCGACCATGCAGAGTCTGTATGTTCCCCTCATGCATGAGTGGTTCTTTGTCATCCCTGTGATAGCGGTCTCCTGTCCACCCCTTGCCCAGTGTTGGCTGCAGGATCCGCAAAATAGATGATGGATATGCTTTGAGTTAACAATTTTGAGAAATGTTCTTCTGAGGATCACCAACCTGTGTTTACTATGAATCAAGTTATGATCTCTTCACAGCAGCTGTGTGGTTGTTAAACTGTCACAAACACACTCAGGGCTTTGGGACCTGCTCATCTGAATAGATTTAAGTCTTAGGTTTCCAGACTGACGACAGCTTTGTTTAATTTCCACTGATGATGAGATTCCTTGCGACCAGCGAATCATTAGTTATGTATGAATGCCATAAATGATCAACGATACAACTGAAAGCAATTCTGTCAAATGGTTTTTAACGTGTGTAATCAAAATCTCCTTTTCTGCGGCTTATAGTCTTTGTTTATGCAGAACACATACGTTTGTCTTTCCACAGGACTTTTAACCTGACCTTACCCATCACATCTAGGTTAACCTGACACTAGCCTGAACCCTAAAACCAGGTCTGAACCCCCAAACAGCTGTGTGCAGGTGCCAGGACCAGACGGCACATCCTCACACCACCACGCTCATATTTAATTCAGTGTGCTGCACACAATTGATCTCCAGCCATGCACTGATTGCACGTTTAGTGAAGGTATTGATTTCTGATACATACATCAAGCTCTGAAATGAAACTCACTGAAGACAAGCTAAACCCAAAGTGGTTCTGACTTTGCAGTGACATTGAGGATTTTTTAAACTCCTAATATTTCTTGAATTGTTTGTGAGCTGTAACATGTTTATAATATCAGAATACATATTAAAGCATGGCCATGGTTGAGTTTGGGTAGATGTGTGCCAGCTCCTCTGGCTGTTTCCACAGAGACCAGCATGTCACTCCTCCATCTGTGGTTCCTCCACAGTGTTTCTGCCGAACTCAGGGCAGCGCTGCTCTTTCCATCTCAAACCCATTTTTAAACCAATCAAGACAAAGAATTAAAGAAAAATGGCTGGAATTTTTAAATGAGAAGTCCTGGAGCACATTATATTTATATTATTAAACAGTAGGCTGATACATGAGCCAAAATGCCGTATAAAGGAAAAGCACTGAATAAAATTAAATTAATCTCGTGGGTAAAATATTAATGCCCTGTCACATTTTTGTCCACACCATTGTTGTGTCTGCCTTAATGTTTTGCCCAGTAAAAGCAGCCAAACTATGGTGTAGCTAATGCTGCTTCTGCAGGGTTAAGAGATGGAGCAGGTTTTGCATCACTACTATTCACTGCTGAGAAATATAAGCCAGAGCTCGAGGCTCAGCGCTGTAGAGATTTGCATGTTATATTTTCTCTCTTGTTGTTCAAATCGGCAGTGAGTGGTGGAGGCAGAAGGCCTGAGCTGCAGAGGCCGGGCCAAGAACAGGGAACAAGCCTCTGCTAATTTCCTGGCAAAAAAAATCATAATTAACACGTTAGATGTAGAGCCTGCGGTTGTCAAGGTAACTGATGACACCGCATTATCCCTCAGCACTTTTGCATCCTCCATCCTCGCTCTTTCCTCCCATTCATCAAGCAGCCATTGAGCGGCTCCAAGCAGGGAGGAAGGGGAGGGCAACCATAAACTCCTACTTATTCACGCACCTTCATTAGGCTGCTATTAATCTTGTAAACTCAATTACCACGGTAGATGATTATAGATTACAATGGGGAGCAGCGGGGCTGGGAGATTGTTGCATAAACCTAACTTTTATCTCTGTATTCTCTGTTTCCTTTTAAAGGCTCAGTTCACTCAAATGATAATAAACACGTTTTCTCGCTCAGTGTCCTTCGCCTCATCATACAGATATTTGTGGTTTTATGTGGCAATAGTTTTCATAGAAGCTACTTACTTAGCCCAACGTCTAAGGTAAATAGTGTTACACTGACAATATAACAGAATCCCTCATGCAGATAGGACATTATTTCTAGAAAATCATGTTTTTACAGTATTGTGTGTTACTACAGACAAGATTTATTTTATTTTCATTGTGCTCTAGGGGATGCAGAAATCTCTAAAATGGATATTCTAACACTCGGACATCAAAAACCAAAGCGATCCTGGTGACTGACGTGCTGCTATACAAGCTACTGGACCACTGAATGCTAACAAATTCTCATTATGTATTAATGTTATTTAACAACTTCACCTAATGATAATAGCAGGATTATTAGCAGGAGCCTACCAGAGGTCCAGGACCCCTGGGGCCCTTAGAATTCAACTGCCAAAATGAGAGACAAAAACCAGCCACAGAGACCACAAACACCCACATAAAGATACAAAGTCGTAAAGAGACGCAAAAATACAAAGATGTGACATAAATACGGATGCAAAACAATTATAATGGGATCCAAAATGATGCAGCTTTGTCTTTTTGCATTTCTCAGTGTGGGTGTCATGCTCCAAGGGATGTGGCTTTTCACGTCCAGGGGCCTAGTGTGTTGTTCACACCACAGTTAAACAGAACAGGACAAGCTATGTTGAAGGTGGGATCTACTGAAGGTAAATTAAAAATAGCTTTCATAAAGATTTAAGACACCACAAACAGCCACAGCAAATGAAATCAGGCTAGCTAGCTAAACAACCACCTAATAGCTCCTTAGCTAAGGGGGATGACTAATAACTTGGGTTGGGGTTGTTAATACTGATCTACATTAACCATCAGCTCATTAATATTGATATTACTGTAACAGTAAGCGATCACAGGTGCGCACTTGTCGAAATTTACCAGCGGTAATCAGCCAATCAGGTCTGACCATGAGAACCATCTGTTCCAGGATTGGTCGATCATTTCCAGTACTTGAGGAACGCAAACGTGGGCCAGTGCCATGTTGTCCAATCAATGATTTGGCCACGGAGCACAACGGACCTCAGTGAGCACCGCGTCTGTCAGGGAGCAGCATCTATGCTGCGCAGGGACCGTTTGCGCACCATCGGGGGAGCGCTCACACCTTCACCGCAACGATCAAACCGAAATAACGTGACTAGACTGACTAGGAGATCATTTGTAAACGCCTGCTCTCACAGATTTTCTACGCTTTCTTTGTGTTGTTTTTATAACGAGAGGCTACTCTGCGGCGAATCAATTTCCTTTCAAACCCGGGGATTACAATGAAAAATGTAGGTGACACATTTTCTTTTACAATCCAGGAATCGCAATAGAATCCAAGCGAAGACTGCAAAGAACAAAGCAGGTAAATAAATAAATAAATCTTTCTGTGCACAGCTCGTTTAGGAGGCGTAATCATTGTGAACTGAAGTGGCACATCATGTTTTAACAATGCGTAACTTCAAACCTAGTTACATTTGGCTACACTGGATCTGTGTCGTAGTTTGCATCATAACATCCTCAGTCGACACCGGGCTTGTTGTTGTTTTTCCTGAATGATGACATGAAACTTAAGGGCGTCAGTGATTTTCACTGCCGGGGCACATGTGTGGCACTGCGGTGTTTAAGTCTCCATTTATTTACTGAGGCTAAAAACCTGTCTTCACCTCATAATATTTCAATTCAAACGAGGCACTGTTTTCTGCTCCTTCTCTTCAAAGGGGAAATGGTGACGGGTGCCGCATCTGTAGGATCAGCATCCTCTCTGTGGAGCCCCTGCGTAAAAGACAAAACAGGTAATTTGCTGCTTTGATCTTATCTGGGTTGTGGTGCTGCAGCGCGCAAGACAGGCGAACACGTTTTATCATGTCTGCTGCCATGCACACTAACATGCACAGAGTACAGTGACGCCTCAGCATAATGCAATCAAACCCTCCCATTTTGTGTCTCACTGATGCCCTGAAAGCAGCAACAGCATCACGCGTACACCCAGCACACAAACAAAAAGGGGAATAATGGTGTGTTTACATGTGTGTGTGTGTGTGCTGCTGCACAATAAAGAGATCACACACAGGAGTGCCATGGCTGACTCCACTGTGAGCATAACTGCCTCTTGAATGCTAATGCAGCAACACTGCAAACGGGCTGCTGCCCTCTGCGCTGCTGCCTCATGAGCTCACAGGTGCTACTGTACCTAGCCGAAGCAAACTTACTGTGTGAATTTGTGCGCCTGCTTGCACGAGTGTGGGTGTCTGTGTAGGTGAGTTTGTGGATGATATCACCTTGCATATGGTTGCAGGGCCATGTGTGGTTGAGAATGTGTTTTAACCAGGGTTTTTCGAGCTGCACACCTACACCTGCCTCACTGGGGTACTGAAGCCAGGGTACACTAGAGAGGTGCTTGCCATCCTGCATAACTGACACACTCATAGACTCGACCTTTTTGGCCACATAACATTTTTGGTGTGAAGCCTCAGCTGCAGCAACTGATTGATTGAAACTGTGGCCTCTGAAAGCATCTTGCTTAAAACAAGAGCCTTTGCCAATGCACCATGCACTAATCTGTTTTTTGCTCCATCTATTTGCATAAGCCTCACAGATAATTTTCTAGCAGGGAAGTAGGGCTGCAGTGAATGATTAGTTTCTCTGTCTCATCAAATATTTATTCAGTTGTTTTATCATTAATAGAGAAAACTGGCCACCATAGTTTCCCAGATCATAAGGTGAAGTCTTCAGGTTGTTTGTTTGGCCCAGTTAAGTCCAAAGAAGAGACATTTACCACATTATTTAATGAATTGATCATTGAAAACAGTAGGCTATTAATTGGCTTTTGATTGATAATCAGTTGACCGATTAACCTTTGTGGGAGAATAAAAATGACCTTGTTGCCCCAGTGCAATTAACTATAAATATAACCATTGTAAATGTCGGTCTGAACGCTCTTCTGCTGTAATGTATATGCACATATATTTATAAATGCTGCCTCTTTTCCTCTAACCTTTCCTGTTTATGATTGCACACACATCCTGTTTGAAGGCGCTTTGTTTATTTTTATTGTCTTCTCTTTCCTGTTACTTTACAAGTTCTTCGGAGTCCCAGAGCGGGGGCTTCTTCTGAGAGCCGCTCTTTTTACACCACCTTTTAACGTGAGCATGAGGGTAAAGGTCTCAGCAGATTAGAAAAAGAACATGCACTCTGTGCACCCACAGGAGCCTCCACAGACCAGACTGCAGCCACGCCATGCTCCAGGAACATGGCTGACAGTATAGACGCAGAGAAGCCTACAGCTGAGTGATCACACTCCGGAGCGCTTTGCATGCCTATGTACACCTACCTGTGAGTGAAATCAACAAGTTGATGCCCACTCTCTGAAAGGCATTCTGGGAAACGTAGGAGTCACTGCCCAAACTGGAAGCAGACGTGAAAGCGGGCACAGCAAAAGCATTGCACATCACACATGGATGATGTAACATCATCGGCTGCTCAGAGGGGTTGTGGAGTATCTGGGTGATGTTTGCCCTGGTGGCAGAGTTTAATGTCTGTGAAGAGAGTGGAGGAGTTGCTGCTCCTTGTAGCTCGATGGCTGACTATAGCTCACATATATCTGCGTATGGTTGCTAGGCCCTCTGTGCTCCTTCCTGATGTGGGGGAGGTGGGCTGTCTGCAGCTTCACCATCCATCATGGTTGCTTTATGAGTCAGTAGTGTTGGTCAAGCTGTCCCTGAGAGAAGCCACTGGAATCAGCTTCGTATGTAGACACATGAACCTGAGTGTACCCTCGGGTGTTGGGGGATTTTACCAGCGTCTTGTGGAGACTCTCGGTTGTTCACATCATCACTGGGGCTGTGGGTACAAATGGCTGATGTGCTGTCGGCACACAACAACCTTCAGCTGTGTGTTGGTAGTGTACAGTGATTCCTCCACTTCAGTGTTATGCCTGGTTGTGTTACTGAAGATTTGTTAGTCAAAACAAATGACTGATTAATTCCAAAATATAAAAAAGATGACTGAGTCATAGGCTACACTTTAATCATCTGTCGCTGCCAAACTCCAGAGAG
>NW_018128045.1:129131-150843 GCF_001952655.1 Monopterus albus
TTTATCAGACTGGGGGGCGACAACCAGGAATTTCAACATGTCACCGTGGGCTCCAGAAAATGGATTTCTCTCAATTTGTTGACATTTTAGAGACTAAAGGATTCTTAGCTTGGTCAAAAAGTAATGCACAGATAAATCAATAATGAAAATAATTAGTCCTCCTACAGTGTCATGTTTATAGTCCCTCAAAGGTTAATGAAGTGTCAAGAAGCCACTTAACGGCCTGCTGTTTTGATTATCGATTAACTTATTAAGCAACATTGTCAGAGATGAGCTGTTTCCAGCTTCTGTTTATGTGACTGTAAACTGGATGTTTGGACTTTTAACTGGACCAACACCTGTAGGAGTGTTTTTATTTTTTTTAAATCCCATCTAAACAGGATCGTGTCAGAACTTTCACCATGTTATCCAGTTCAAAACTGTGTGCACCGTTCTTTCTTTTGCAGAAAGTGCTGTAAAATGACTTTTAAAGAAAAGGTCAGTAACACAGCTGTAAAGACGTGGACGTGTTCATTAATGTAGGTTAACTTCTCCTGTGAGGACATTTTATATTATTACAGCTTTGGTATGTGAGTCATTATCTGCCTCCACTTATGGGTGTCAGAGGAAAAGTTCGAGATGTTGACTGATGCATTTAGAAGTGTTTACACCCTCATTGTGGTATGTTACAGGTAACTTATTAAATGTCCATAAATGCTAAGTAGGCAGGCTTCAAGTTACTTAGATGTTTAATCTTGGTGCCATCCTGCAGAAGTCTTGATTAAAGCTGAAGTGGTGACATGTGGCTGACCTGGTTGGCTGTTCCCAGGTCAGATGGGACTGCAGACAGTGATTCTGGAGCAGACTCAGGCCTGCATGACAGGACTGGAAGCTATTTACAGTCAATCACATCCTGTATACAAAGTAGAGCAGAGGCTGTTACTCGTACTTTGTTCCACTGCTTTGGACTTTAAGTGACTCTGGTTTTGACCCGATTACTGAGCGAAAAACAAGCTTTTCTAGAAATATTTGGTTTAAATGGCTCCTGTTTTTATTCCTGTGAATGCCAGTATGATAAATCATGAAAAGATGGTTTGACAGGAAAACATATTTCTCCTATTGACTTCTCACTAGTTTCAATGGAAAACAAACCGACTGAATCTTTAGTTAATTAAAAAACAAAGCAACAAAAAAGAAGTGGCAACTATTTTGATAATTGTTTTGGTAACTTTTCAGTGTGGTGATCCACCTTCGTTTGTCAGGTATTTACATTACGTTTCCCAGAAACGTTCCCACACCAGTGTTTGGCAGTGTGAACATGCACATTCAGCAACAGAGGACTTTACTGAAACTGCAATGATTAGTCAAACAACTGATCAAAAAAAAAAAGAGTGCCGTTGAGACCAGATTAATGGTCAGGTTTAAAACAAAGATGCTAACCCTTCCTCAGTTCCAGCAGGGCCTTTAAGAGGATTTACTTATTTACCTTTCTTCTTTGTCTGGTACTAAATTCAACCAGTTAGTAGCATAAATGTCAAACTGATATCTGAGGCTCAGATCAGTAGTCACACATTAAGTTTTTATCCATTTCTCTTATTATTACTACCAAATTGCATTGGAAATACTCCTGTAATTAAACTATGTATCGGCTAATTTTTAGGAAATTAGGAGAAACCTTTCCACAAAATTATCTGGGATGTGCAGGATGTGTTGAGCATCACCATTGGTTTTGTTTGGTTTTAAATTTCTCATGCATTAAAACACTTTTTGCAGCCAGCAAAGGTGATGCTTTGGTGCATTTACAGATGCAGCTTGTAACCGTCAGTTTAGACTGAACAGCTGTGGTGATTGCAGTGCTTTGCATGCAGAGTGCTGTATTAATGTAGTGTCTCCATCTTCACTGCTTTTCCCTCCCTGTTCCTTGGGAGACACCTGGCACTAACCATTGCTGTTGCAAACATTGTGCTGACTTGCTCTGTCAATACAGAGCAAAGCCGAGTGGCCGCCGGGCGTCGCTGCTCAAACTGAAATTATTTACCGAGCTGTTAGTCATGACTCAGGGCTGGAGCGGTGCAACGAGAACTGAAAATGCCCCTCACTGAACCGGCACCTTCCAGCTGGCCGTGAGGGAGGGGCAGCTCTGTGAGGCCTTGTTTCTCTCTTATCAACCACCTTCAACAGATGGGACAGCACAGCGACGTCCCACTTCTGCACACCCGTGACAGCAAAACATTATGTTTAATTTACACCTTCTGAAGCTGTCGCTGAGAAAAATTACACCACGTCTTCCGTGGGAATAATTATGGCCCGGATCAGATAGACTAATTACACAGTTGAGAGTCTTATGAAAGAAATATTCAAAGTGGTTTCACAGGCCAGAGCAAATGAATCTGTGTGGTATTTGTGAGAAGTCTCACAATAGTCCTCATTCACAGTGGCTGTCACTATCTGCTTCACAGTTACCATGAGAGCTTATGCTGGAATAAACAGAGTGCATGATGCAGTCAGTAAGAACATTTCCATATCACAGAATAGCTCCTGTGGTGCACCCACTCATATTGACTGATTAATCACCTATTCCTCATGGTTCATCTAGACAAGATGTTATTTTACAGTTGGTACTGGGGGGGCGAGTCCTGCAGCCACAGTCCTGTTTAGACTCCTGTTCGTATTTGACACAGTTTTAATGAGTGTTTCCAATAATCCTGAATGTTGCTGAGAGTTTCATCTGCTGCTGTTTACTGCTGCACTGCATTAGGCTTTAGGTCCGATTTACTGGATGCTCAAACATTAGACAAGAAATAGTTGCATGACCAGCGCTGAGCTCCAGTTCTGGTATCGACTCCACTCACACAGACACATTTAATAAGAGATTTAGTCAGTAACCATAATGAAACATGGACCTGGTCTCAACCCTCCTTCCACCCAGGTAGAAAATGACCAAATACATATTTATGCTTGTTGTTTACTAAGGTAAAAAAAACAACAACATTGCTATTAGGATGGAGTAGAGTAGCTGTAAATATTAAAGGGGTGTTCCACAGAATAAACACATCATAGTCTGTCTGTTTTGGCTCTGGAGGAGCCTTGGTTTGGTTGGGTCAGAGGAAACAACCCCGGTCAGGGTCACAGAACATTTTCAGGTACATTGTAGTGTGTGTGTGTGTGTGTGTGTGTGTGTGTGGCAGATACACCATGGGCATTTAAGGGACAGGAAGGGTTTAACAGGAGATTTTCATTATGCGAACTGTGGCTCCAGGGACTGACAGGCAGAACATTTCATCCTCTGCTCTAGTGATCTTTTTTTATTTTTTAATCATGTCTCGCCTGTCTCCTGATGTTACAGCGTTCTCTTGGTATCGGTGCATGTGTGTTTCTAGAGCAGCATTGCAGATCAGCTTCCTACATGTCCGCTCAACATAAATTTCTTTATCTGCCTGAATCTGTGAGGGTCTGAACGTGCGGACATCTGTGTGCAGCTCATAAATCTGTGGGTGCTGCCGCCGCGCCAGATGAGTAAGCTAGGTGCTGTTTTTGTGCACTGCGTGCATGTACTGTTTATTTCCCAGCCTGCTTCCTGTTCTTGCTGCTGTGGTATCTGTAAGGTGTAGCATGTGATGCAGGCAAAACAATCACTACCTGGGCTGCTCGGGTCGAGTTGACAAACCTCTCCTAGTTGGTGTTGGGCAACAACTAACTGTGACCAGACAAAGTCGTATAAATGGCCCTTGTGTTACATGATACAGGTAAATCACACACCTGCCCAGGTTGCCTCTGTGTCCTGGGTTTTATGAGGAATAGGATGCGAGCAGTGTTTTCTGACATGTGCCTACTGGTACATTTTACATTTTAGGATCCTTGGATAAATGACAACCCACTTTGTCTTTGGAAAATCAGGTAAAGTTTGAAGCAGTTGCTCCATCGTAGATGAATTTGATGTCAGTTTTTACCCTGATGTTGCAGGAACTTTTCTCTCCTGTCTAATGTGTAGTGCTTTATAGTGTTGTATTGTTTGGCATCATGCAGGGCACCCACAAGTGTTGGTGAATTAGCTTAATAAAATGTTTTATGAGTGTTTGTATTTAATTAGAGCTCCTCCTGGGTATTGTCTGAGCCCTGTGGACGACGCACTGTGGGTGCTGCTGGTAGAGCTACAGCCATTTGTTGGTCAGTTTGCTTTTGCTTGACAGAAAGTGAATCAGAGTGAATTTAATTGGCCAGAAAAATTTGCCAGAAACTCACGGGTTCCTCAGCGTAAGTGGATATTATCTGGTCTGTGATGACGTCACTGTGCATGTCCCACTTTTCACATGTTGTATAATCCAAACAGCAAAGTGATGAACTGGGAAAATAAGATGCAGATTAACTGATAACAAAATGATTAGTTTCAGTTTTTAGGCAGTTTGAACCAAGGAGGAGACGAAAAACTGAAATGATTAATTAATGATTTAAGCCATTTAAGATTCACTAGTTCCACTTTCACTGTTTTGAATCGTTTTAAGTTTGTTATCTGTGGGTTTGGGGCAGGAAAAAAGAGAGAAATCCAGTCTTTACCATTTTCAGAGACTTTTTTTAGACTAAATGATTATTCAGCAAAATAATCAATAATAGAATTAGTTGCAGGGCTAGTTTCTGCTCTAACAACACCACCACCCTGGGGGCGTTGACATCCTGTGTGCTGCTCATTTGTACTCAGGATAGTGGCGGTCTACAGTGTCGTTTCCTTCCCATAATGCTTCATACATTTATAGACCTCAGATAAAAACACACCCACCCATGAATAAATGACTGAACTGTCACCTGGCACTTTGTGTCACTCAGGATGTGATTATATTTTGTTAAAATATGTAGTGACAGTACCAGATGACTCAGCTCTGGCTGAAAGACATCGTTTTGTAGTGTTTTTCTGACGCCAGTTAATGGAGGCCTGCTACAGTCCTCCTTGCTCACTACACGCCACCATCTGAAAGCCAGGTTACATAAATGGATTTGATTTTGAACCAGTTTTATTCCACCACCTCCGCATCACTGTCAGCACCAAGGGCAGCGCGCTGACCTTTATGGACAGAGTTCCCAGCGGCAGCGACAGCTCTGTCAGCGTGGCCCCGGTCCACAGTGCCATGCTGTCGCTGCTGCTGCTGCTGCATGCCCTTATGCACGGGAACATTTCCCAGCATGCTTTAGAGAGGGAGGGAGGGGCTGAGTAGAGATGAGAGAAGGGTCGAGAATGGGGGTAAAGAGGAAAGAGAGGAGGTGAGGTGAATAATGAAGATGGAGGGAATAAGTCGGGTGGGGCAGGAAGGATGACGAAGAGGGGACGGAGAGTTGATTCTTATAAAAAGACGCAACTGTGTGATGGCGGCACCATGGACGCCAGCAGGATGGACTGACGCTATTTGTGTTAAGTCAAAAAAAAAGATGAGATGATAATAATAATTTTAAAAGATCTAAATAGTAAGAGTGGGAGCAAACGCCTTTGGTTTTGCTTTCTCTCTGTCCAGTGCTGCAGTGCTGAGCTGCTCCAGCCCACGCACTGCCAGAGAGGGAGAAAGCGACTGGATGGAGGGACGGACCGAGGAGTGTGTGTGTGTGTGTGTGTGTGTGTGTGTGTTGCAGGGGGGCTCTGCTGCATCAACTCAGCCCTGTCAGGGGTCTTTTGTATCTTTAAAGCTCATGTGTTCCTGCAAGGGAAAGTCAAGTAGGCGAAGAGCAGCGACAAACATACAGGCAAAAACAGTTTTCTGTGGGAGTGGACCCAGACGTGTAGAGCTCATACTGTACAGTAGGGTGAGGCCAATTGCTTAAAACCAATATCACAATATATTTTTCTGACACTAAATGAACATATAATCATGGATAAAACCATCATTTTGGTGTTCAGTGCAATAAACTAATCAGTTTTAACTAATGAAGGTTTCCATGACGGACTAACCTGACAGTTACTCTTAACCCTGGCCCCTAATCCTACCCTTAATCATACCCTTGTCCACTGCCCTCGCCGTCAACCACAAACTTGACCATAAACCTGCCGAGATGAACAACTTCCAGCTATTATCGCCAAGTTCCTGCCCAGGTCGGTTGGAGCTTACAAGGTCCGCCATCTTGTCTGCAGCCAGGTTCTTTTAGAAAGTGGTCATGTGTCATCTGACCAACAGTCTACTTTCTAAATAAATTAGATATGAAATTTAGAAATGTATCAAATATTCGCATCTGAGGCGCCTGAAACTGTGCTGGTGACAATACATTCTACATCACTCTGAAACTGTGAATGTAAAAATAGGATGTCACTTAGTTTTAGTGTTTTGATCAGGTTTAAAAAAATCTTTTTACTTCAAAGTTGCAGATAAGATTAAATTAATAAAGATTGTAATATTGCAGCATTTCCCCTCAGATTTGACTTCCGCTGATGAATTAAATCACTCTTTGTTTCCTACAGAGACTCGTGTGTTGACTGAACGTTGGGGGTTCACTGTTCCATATGTGCTGTTTGAACTGAAGGTTGTCAGGTCCTTGGAAATGAAGCACAATGTGGCTGAGAGCCAGCAGACTGGCACCACGTCTCTGGGTGTTTGAATCACTCAGGGAGGCATTACTCATGCATTTAGGTTTTGTAACATGCAGCGCTTAAAATAACTGCATATTGAAGTAGGTTTTCTTTGGGATTACTGCAGTTTGAATAAATTACTGTCGATCAGAACAGATGCAGTCATTAAAAGTTGGACCGAATAAGAGTTGAACATCACTGTATTTACTGGATCTTCTAAATCACTGACTCTCTCATCTCCTGAGAGTGGATACAGATACTGTGCATGTACACAGGCAAAATGGGAGACCCACAGTACAGTGTGCTGTCTAGGGTTTCTGTAGCTGCTGCTGATGGACGGCAGGGTCCCGTAACGAAGTGTACAAAGGAAATTAAGGAGCTACGTCCAGCTGTAAAACGGTGGGTGGTGGTGAAACAGCTCCTGGATGAATCACTGGAAAACACTGCTCTCTGTTTAACTTGACTTGTCGGTGGCGAGCCAGAGTCACAGTTCCAGTGACGTCTGTTGACACAAGTTTTGAGTCATTTCCTGTTACTGCAGAACCAAGGGAGTGGGAAAAATGGATCAGTCCCCTGTTGAGCAACGTACAATTCCATTAGAGCCTCACAGACAATCGCATAAAAGTATCAGCTGATGCATGACAAGACACCGAGGAACAGAAGTGTCAAAGATATGTTTATCCACCGGAGAGTTTGTTCAAGTCATTTTCAGAACATCTCTGGTTCCAATTTAAATAAAACTAACTTGACCAAAAATGTTTATTTGTTAGTGGCCATGTAAAGAAAACTACAGTAATATCAGCCAATACTAAACTCTCATAGTTTTCATTGAAACTGGACATTTTTCTGTTTTCTGACCTGAACAGTGATGAGATCCATGACTCCAACTCCATGATCCAGTTGTTATGAAAGGAAAAAATAAGATGATCTAGTTAGAAAGTAGTTAATTTAATTGATTAATCATTGCAGCTTTAGTACATAGTTGCAGTATATAGCATGGAAATGGGTGACCTCAGTAGTGCACCACATCGTACTCAAGTTTCCTGGGATCCATGTAGGGAGGCAGAGCAGCAGGTGTACGTGCAGCGGGACAGATCAGGGGTGGGTGCAGACACACAGCAGCAGGAAGACGGCATGAGACCAGCAGAGATCTGCGCACTCAGGCAGAGACACGGACGCCATAAACACGGGCAGACTCAGGGTCGCAGCTGCTGCAGCTGGAAGTCGTGATCAAGATCCTAATGGGATCTGGTGTCTGGTTCTGGCTGCTGTAACAACTTCATTTCCCTTTGGGGATCCATGCAGGTTTCTCTGTCCATTTATCTGATAGACGTCTGCTCAGCAAACATCATGTAAGAAGTGTTCGGTTAGGAGGCATAAACGGCGCTGGCAGATGTTTGAATGTTGATGAGCACATCGCTGAACATTCTCGCAGTAGGGTTGACCTCCCTGTACAAGCTCTTAGGTAAATTAACAAGCTGAATATCCTTTAATAAACAAAGTCATGATGAGATAAAAATCTTCCTTTAGTGTTGCTCATTGTGCTCTGGTATAAAAATAAAAATAAAACTGTCTGACCTCTGCTCCGTTCACACTGTTTTAATAAGAGGCGACATTAAACTGAAAAAGACAAATCCACTCAGAATGGCGCGTTGGCTGTGGCACCATCCATGTTTTATTCTCTGAAACCTGCAGACCCCCAGGCCATGTTTACTCCATGAATGGACACAAGTGTACACATTCACTTTCATTGATTTTCATTTTATTTGTATTGAATTGAAGCATTAGTGCCTGGAAAGCCCACAGAAGTTCAGCTGTTTGCCAGCGGGGGCTTTTTAATTAAGACATCTGAGGAAGTGGGTTGGAAAAGGCCCCGCAACTTTGGAGACGCACTGATGTGAAGCCAGGCTGTCGGTGTACCCAAAACTCTCCAGCAGCGACGTTGCAGTGAATCGGGAAACTGTTCCCATCAGCTCTGTAACCCTAGAATCAGAACGTCCTGTTCTCCTGTTATTTCCTCCACTTACACTGAGAGAACAGGGCCACTTTTGATCTTCTGCCATGTGCTTCGTCTCTATTCTGATGCCACGGTGCATGTTTTGTCTTTTGAGCTCTGCTGCAGGTGATGTTGTTTCCTCAGCAACTGAATTTTGTCTCATTTTTGTTTTCTCTGTCCACTACAGAGAGATATCAAATATTGATTATTATAACTTAGAATTAACAGCTGCAGCTTGCTGACATTTACACCTGATATATTTCATAAACTGCTTGATCCTGATTCACTGCTACACGTCACTATGGCATCAGTGCAGGGCCACTATCACAGGGGCCACTGAATGTCCCTCTGTGCAGAAATCACTCCCACCTCACTTACATTTTGTAGCCCAAACACTTCCTCAGTTAACCGAGAAGATAATTTGCAGATTGTTTGATCATGAAAATAATTGTTAGTTGCAGCCTTAGTTTGATATTTAATTACAGATGAAAATCTAATGTGAAAAGTTGCTTTGATGCTGCAAAACTCAGACATAACCAGCATATTGAAACTATTTTCAACTTAAATTGTGAAACGTATTGATCGGAAGTAATCAATACATGAAAGCATGTGACTCCACCTTACAGCATTACATTTAGGTTTTTCTGGTAGTTGACCTCACGTAATAAATAAATAAATAAAGTTACAAATGGTTCAGGTGAGATGAACAACTTGAGACTTGTAAATCATCTCCACCTGCTCCCTGGAAATATCAGTGCCAACATATCAGCAGCTGTTTCAGAACCAGGAGCAGTGTGATCATGTTGTGAAGATGTTGGAAACATCTGTGTGCGTGTGTTGAATGAAATGGGATAAAACAGCAGTGACAATAAACGGCTTCTTTCTTACTTACCAGTGCCCTGCGTGTTGTTCTTCTCTTCCAGTGAACAACTCCATGTGAAGCTGTGAGAGGAGGAGAAACTTCACCAAGCAGAGGGAAGGTGGAAGCAGCCTGGACCTCATCAGCACCGTCCTGAGTGCCGAGGTTTTCCTGGGAAGTTTCTCAGCTGCTTTCAAAGCCGAGGCTCCTCATTGTTTACTCTCATTTTTCCACTATTTTTACTTTCTCTGACATTGTCAGAATCAGGATTTGAGCCCTCGTCCCCTCTCGTCAGCTGCTCTGTTCCAACTGAGACCAAAACCAGCTGCCAAACTGACTGTGTCAAACGAAGAAGCAAAAAACTACCCATCACTAAGTCCTCGTAGGAACTAGTTAGTAACTAGAAAACATCTTCCATCGTCTCCTCCTCAACCCACAAACACATTACAGCGTCCAGTTAAACTGACACTGAATCTCAACACATTCACAACAGAGTGTTAAAGAGATATTTTAGAACCATTGTAAAGGTTTATATCCGTTGTCTTCGGTCAGTGTTTGCTGCTCTTAATGCTTAAAACTGCGAGATGATGATGATGATTAGTACATTATTAGTTCCAAGTGCTTTGTAAACGGATTCTCCAGCTAAGGGTTTGTTTGTAGCTGGCAGCATGGCAGGCAGCGATAGCTCTGCCTCTTTGGCAGGATGGCGTTTGACTGACAGGCAACACGGGCCACGTCTGCCCTGATAAATATCGGCACCGCTGCCGCTGCTATCTCGGGGGCTTGGAGAGACACTGTCGTCTCAGTCTGCGCTGTGAAACACTGCTGACACTTTGCCTTCTCCTTCTTCCAGTTGCTTACGTGCGAGAGGTCTCTGACTTTTTGTCGTCTTGTTTCTTCCATATGTGGCTCTTGATTACACCGCACTAAACAACCCGATCGCCCCCTTTATCTAATCCCAGTGACCTCATCAGACTTTTTGCATTCTTCCTGTTACTCTACTGAAACATGCAATTTAAAACCTTTCACAGTATTTACATTTTTTTTGTGGAAGGACATCCAGTTTGTAAAAAAAAAAGGGAACACAACCTAAAGCCATACTGAACACCAGCCATAACGATACCGTTCACATTTACAAAACAGCTTCGACATTACTTCACACGGTGACTTTCAGTCACGTCGGTGCACATACGCATTCAGGGAGCGGGTGATGAAACCGCTGGTGAGACGTTTCACACATTTCAATGAGAGAACAGCTTTGGACGTCCTGACTTTTTCTACCTGCGTCTTTCTGGCTCGCGCTCTGAACTGAACCGTCAAGTGGCACGAGCGTGTTGATTCGCCGTCGTCGTCGTCCCGTGTTCCTCTGTGTTGACGGATGAATCCGGACACTTTCATGTCTGTGCTGTGGGCAGAACCTTGCTCCCCTGCTAGAACCGGGCCCAAGCCCTCCTTCATTCTCTTCTGCTGGGCCACGCTACATTCAGAGCAGACACTCACACAAGGGCATCGACCGCACTTAGATCCTCACGGTCTTCACCTCTGCTCTCTCTAATCTGTGAGCACTTCATCGCTGTTGATTCTGTGAATGCCTTGACGTGTCGTTTAGCAGCACCTTTATTTTTAAAGTCACCACTCTCTATTCATTTAAACCAAAATTTTAATAAGCATATTGACCTTTACTGATATTGCTCCTTGAATTTTCAGAAGGGAGGAGCTGGTTCATCGAGCAAATTGTGTGCGGTGTAGAAAGAAGAAGAAGAAGAAGAAGAAGAAAGAAACGGGTGCCAAATTTAGACTGACTTCCTCTCAGCTTGTTCACCAAAGCTGAGATCTCTAAAGCTGCCAGCACTGTTTACACACACACAGCTTGAATATTTGAACTGATAACATTATTTTTCCACATGTGATTTTATACATCAGTTATCCACACAGGACAACAGAAGTGCCGAACCCCAGCATCAGTTAAAGCTCGTCGCACGTGCACAGTAAAGTTTACACACAGCGCTTAATGTTTACAGACTACATCTGTCGTCGCAGGTTCTTATGTGAATTTTACCTTTTGTGTCACAGAAAACCTCTTCTGGAGCAGCCATTTGTTTTGTTTACATCAAATGTAAGGAAGTACTGCCTTTGTTGGGGATTTAACATTTTGGCCAGTTGGACAGTAAAACCACTTTTTCATCCAACAGACCAAAATTACATATCCAGCACCAACAACCCCGTTCTGTGCTATATTTTTAAAGTGATTATTTCGGAGCTCCAGCCTGTCAGCAGGCTGTTTGTATAGGGCCTAAAACTCTTGACACACCTCAATGTTTACAAAAGCTGCTTAAGGGAATAGTTTATGTAAGAGAAATGTTTACATATGACATTGATGAAGCAGTGTTTGGACAGAGTGAATCTGCTGGACTCCTAAGAGACACCCTTTGCATGTGGGAAGCGTGAACACAACAGGAAGGGGTTCATTCACCTGGACTGTTCTTACAGACGGTTTTTATAAGCGAAGCTGTCGCCTTGGAAGCTCCCAGTGTGTTAGAAGCTGTTTATGTACATTTTTTAACAACAGCTGAAGAACTTTCTGGTAAAAACAATGACACCTACAGTTTCAAGAAGGATGTTTTGCTTGTCCTTCGTAGTCCTGCTTGTCTCCCGTCTCGCTGTTTCCACGGGGACCGTCAGCACCGAGCGACGTGCTGCTGACAGTGGCTCTGCTGCAGCAGGTAAAACGAGCACCGCCTTGTTCCTCCTGACCGGCTACAAGCCCCCGATGCCCGCCGGGCCCAGAGTGGCGCTGAAAGCAGCCGAGGTAGAGGAGGGAGACGATTCCCCAGTTATGGCCGAGCTCCCCCCAAAGCCCCTCCCTCAGACCATGCTGCCGAGGAACATGACGGCAGACGCCCTGAAGCCCCCGCTTGGTGCGGCCCAGGTGGCTCCTCCTCCAAGACAGCTGGTGGATGTGGACGTGTGCAGGTAGAGCCAAAACAGAAGTGTGTGCTGTGGTGTAGATTTCAGTTCATCACTGTTTATTTTGGAGTCAGAGTCAGCTGGAGCAGCTTCAACATCTGTAATGTGACGTCACATGTGTGGGAAGGGCTTAGTTATGGAAGGGATTTAAATCCCTGAAATGTGATCGGATTGTGAAAAGAAAAGTGAATTTAGCAGGATATGGAGCTGGATAGAGAGGCAGGATGGTCCACCTCTACACACGTCCTCATGTCCACTAGACCAGGAGAAGGAATGAGACCTCAGTAGATGATGTTGCTAACAGTCAGGTGTGGTTTTATGTGATGGACAATTTTAATATTTTACAGGAAGATGAAATAAAATTTGATATAAAAATACAAATTTAAAAGTAATAACACAGAGGCACTGGATTAGAACTTGGGAAAACATTTTTATTTCACTGAAAATCAGATGAAATTTAATTATTTTTTAATCTAAAAATGAACCTGCTCACTGAACCGTTTCTTGTTTATTTTGGAGGATCTCTGGAATGAGTGTGTTTAATGAAAACCACAGGGGATCGGTGTCCTCTCGCAGGACAAGACGACCTAAAATATAGGTGAAAACTAGTTCAAATGAATCTGTTTAATAAGAACTGAGTGCAGATTGTTTGAGCGCCTCTCTTCAGCATGTTGTATAAAGTTAACCAAGTTAACCTTTACAGAAGCTAAGTTCGAAGCAGAATGGCTTTGTCTCCATCTGTGTAATGTGTTGATCACACCGGAAAGCGAGACTCATCCTGATTCTTTTCCTGCAGCTCTAATCTTGATCTCAATGAACCTTTATTTTACACTGAGAGGCGTCTTGCTGTTTCTAGGCAACACGTAATCGGCTCTAAATCAGCTGTGTGTTGGTGAGCAGCTACACACAGCTCACTATCATCAGCGGCTGCATTCAGCCCAAAGCAGCACTAACAGCACAGCAACAAGAGGCTAACAGATCTACTAGTGTTCCTCTAAATGTGGTGTTGCTTTCAGTGTGGCGATCATTTCTGTAAGATTTCTTAGCTCGGCCTCCTCAGAAATGCTAACTAGCAGCCTTTCCTCCATTTTGCTATTGATTGTTTAGCTACTAAGGCAGAATCCTGCACCATCCACAGATTACACAGCAAAGAAAATGCAACAACATTTATCTGCGTGGAGCCGGAGGTGCTCAGAGAAGAACGTAACAAAGTACAAACACTTATTTGATTTGCTCATACTCTTTGGGGGATGTAGATCATCCCCAAAGGACACCCACTGGCGCTGCTTCGGCAGCGACCTGTTGACCTGCACCTTTCCTGCTGGATCCAAACAGGCTATCATGTCAGCCATAAGCATCTACCCTTAACCCACCAGACCCCTCTTTGCTTGGCTGTTTCCGCCTCTCAGAACGATTACAAGGGGTCAGACTTTGGGATCCTAATGAGTACAAATGCTTCAAATCACCTGCAAAACTGTAACAGAAACATCCTCTGTCCATCAGTAGAAGTGCAGCTGTTGTGATCGCTCTGCTTGTATTGGCACAGATGACACTGTCCTTAATAGGAGTCTACTGGTACTTGCTTTGCTTGGAATGAGTGCTTTGGAGCCTTATGTTGAAATCTGTGCTACTTTAATGTGGGATTCATTAGAGTCCGATGAAATGGGCGTGGATCAAATGTGGCCATGAAGAATGGACATTAATTTGTTGGAGAGCTGCTTCTGAATTTGAATCTTTGGGTTTGACACCTGAATAAATGAGACTGAAAAGACAGTGACATCCCATTGTTGCTTGAGCAAACAAGCCAAGTTGCAGAGATTTCAAATACTACAGAAAATACAGCCTCGGACACAGCAGGGCGGACAGTATCATCACACACAGAACAAGACTTTACAACAGCTTTTTCTCTGCCGCAGTAAAACTGATGGCAAATACGAAAATGTGAGAATATACAGTATGTGCACTAACCCCTTACTAGACATGTGCAGTAACCCCCGTATCCAACTCCACCATGTGATGTACTAAGTGCAATGTTTGAAGTTCACTGTGGGAAATACTGTTATTCTATTTTTGTGTATTGGGGTTTTAATGCTTTGTTGCCTTTATGTAACTTTTTATTTTAGTGTTCTTTCTGGCTTTTGACTCCTTACCTGACTCCAAAGGAAAGTGGCACAAGAATTCCTATATGCCTAGACTGTCTGTTTATGCATAAATGGCAGATAAAAATCTTGAATCTACAGCATGGGTGACATTTGTCTTTGTTCCACAGGGGTTACTTTGACGTCATGGGACACTTTGACAGCACGTTCAACTGTTCCAAGGGCAGCTACATCTACTGCTGCGGCACCTGCCACTACAGGTTCTGCTGCGAGCACCAGAGGAACCGGCTGGACCAGGACTCCTGCACCAACTACAAGTCCCCCGTCTGGGCCGACCCACAGGTCCCCGTCACCGTGCCCACAGGCAACAAGCCTGACCCAGACTTCGAGACGCTTCAGCAAACCAACAGCAGGTCAGAGCCTGGACTAGTTTGTCACTGTTGGTGGTGAAACCAGTTTTAGAAAAGTAAAATATTTTACTAACTGTAACAAATAAGTGATGTCAATCTGGTCAAACCCTTCATTGCATTTGTTTTTTGTTCTGAAAAACAATGAATTTGCTTTGCTGCACATTAGTAAACGACCTAACACACGTCCTTGTTGTTTACATACAGAAAGGATGTCTGGAAAATCCAGACTTTAGAGCTCCTTTATCATTTTGATCAAACTCAGCTACAGTATTAGCAAGAGTAAAGTAGTAAAAAACATAGTGTGAGTCACAAAGCTGGTAATAGTGCTGGTATTTACTTTGCACCATGTGTAAATAGTCTTTGATACCTTCGTACATCAGTACATGGCCAGCTTTCCACCGTGATCCGTCCAAGCACATGGCGAGGCAGTACAGACTGCTACGCCCTCCGCTGTCGTGCTGAGTGAGCTGATGTTGTTTCCTTCTAAAACCAGTACGGCCTACGTGATTGGAGGGGTGATCTCCTTCACGCTGGTGGTGGCTGTGGGTGTCAGGATTGCCTTCAGCAAGGTGTCGCGCCGACCCCAAAACAGGGACATCAACATGCCCAGGTGAGTCTCGACAACAAACCTGTTGTGACTGAGGCTGACCAAAAGCTGCCAGCAAAATAATTGGCAGCATTTTATTGTGGTTTTTTTATTATTATCATACTCACCTTGCATTAAGTCCCATCTGCACTGTTCGACAGCCATTTACTATTATATACGCTATACTGGATACTTTTAACGAAGATTTACTTTTTATCCTTGGTTGCTTTTACCATTAATGTTGTCATCAGTGTTCCTTGTCCTGTTATATGTTGTTATATGTCTTTTATCCACTAGTGCACATCAGATTTCCCCCCAAGGGACAATAAAGATCTGAACATGTATGGATGGAGCCACACCTACACCCTGTTTTTTGTGGCCTGAATTGAAATCCAAACTTTACTGCGTTGTGTTTTTTTCATGTGGTCCATTAAGATTCACGCTGCCTGCTTCCAGTTGATGCACAGCTTGTAAACTAAAGTCAGATGACTTGTCGTTGGTTAGTCAGAAGCATTTGATTCCTGTCTTTACAACTTCAGATAAACATGATGAACCTGGGTTTTGCTGCGCCTTGTCTTGACTTCAAACTGTGAAACATCAAGAATAAGAGGGTCACTGATATTTTGTTCAACTCTGAATGAACTGCTCCAAACCAGCAGCTGTGAATGTTCCCCAAACCCACATCAGAACCAAATGGCGGCCAAAACAAAGACAGTCCTTACAATAATACACAAATCAGATGAACAGTGAGATTAAGGCCAGAAGAAAGTTGTGTCTATTGTGGTAAATGCTCGCAGCTAATGGAAGTACTGATGATGATAAAATCAGTTTGGACTGGATTGATTTGACTTGGTGATTTAATAAAGATCAACATCTTTAAAAAGATTGAAGTCAGGTTGTTTGACTTGACTATGTTGATATTTTCTCCATATTCTTATTGTTTTTCTCCTTCCTGTCCTCTCATGTCCCTTTTTCCTCCTGTCCTCATCCATCCACCCTCTGCCGCGTCAGGTCGCTGGTGGATATCTTACGTCACCAGTCGAGCCCCGTGCAGCAGGGGGAGAGGAACAAGAACACGATGCTGACTCCCACCGCCTCCGACGGACGCATATCCAAAAACCTCTACACCCCCATCCTGCAGAGCAAAGACAACCGCAGTAAGTGATGAGATGTTTGTGTGCGCTCAGCAGAATTTGGACACAAAAACACCAACTTTGCATGTTTTGGGGTGAAAACATGAAACGAGGATTCAAGTGGCATGGACGGTGCTGGTTTTACCAGCGACACACATCACACTTCGGGTGTAGGCGGTATTAATTCAGTCATTAGAAGAAATGACTGCTTAATAATCATATTTACTTCTTGTAGAGTGGATTCATCTTTGGTCATCCTATGTTTACTAGTGCTTAAACCAGAAGGTGACCACATATATGACATATTGCAAAAAGCCAGCCATTAGTTTAAACAAAGAAGCAGCTGCTGTAAATTTGAGGCAAAACAAATCCGTTCATTAGCCGCTCGAGTCAGTACTCGTATGAAATAAAACATGGATTTCTAAACCAGAAAATATGATTTCTGCAAAACAAATTTGACTTAAATAATTGTATTTTTATGCTCCACTTTCTCAGTCTATTCTTTCTCATGTTGCAGTTTTACATGATTACAGACAAAGTGTCCTCATTAGTTTTGGGGCTCATAAGATAATAAGACGCCTGTTTTCAGCTAAAACAGTGTAAATAAGTCGACAGTTCTCAAAACGAAGCTGTTATTAAACTCACTTGAGGGCTTAGCTGTACATTTATCTGTAAGTGTTCATTTTAAAGTTGTTTTAGTTTTATTATTTTACAGTTTAAATGAAGTAGATGTCCCCTTTAACATTTTTAAGGTGCTTTACCACTGTCTGCTGATCAGACTCAACAAGTCCTTATTTGATTTTTGTTTTCTCACTCTCACGCAGCTACATCTCTTTGTTGTTTCTGAGGAGACAGTGTTGCTCTCATTATCAGATTATAGTTGGCACACACATTTCTCTGAGGTTTGAGCGGTGGACATCAGACAGGTCGGACACAGAATCGACACTTTCTTTGAGTCTGCTCTTGTTCTCTCACCCTCTCTCACCTCTCACAGCAACAAGCTCTCTCTCTCATTTCAGTCTCTCCAGGATTTTGCTGAGTTGTTTTTTAATTTTGCGGAACTTTTAGTTTTAACTAAAAAAAACCCTGCAGTTTGCCCTTGTCACTGATGCCGAACGCCTTCTGTGCTCTGTTAAGACAGACTGACTCCAGCTTCAACACATTAAAAGCACATGTATGCTGACGTTTTGCACATAAAACTTTACTGTAAAGCCTGAACTGCAAACTGCAGCTCCTCGCTGATCGTCTCCTCCCTGTCTGGAGACACGGAAAGACAGGCTGTATAAATTATGTTGATCAGCAGTTGAATTTATTGTAGACATATGTTGAGCTACAGTGATTGTTCAGTTATTTGTTACTGTTTTGATAATCAGTTCATTATTTTTTACATCAAGAGTTTCAAACATTTGCTGGTTAAAACTCAAATGTTTAAGCTTAATATGAAAAATATAATAATTGCATAATTATATTTTGAGCTTTGAGAAATAAAAGCATTTTTCACTCTTGTCTGACAAACTGAGTAATCAGTAAAAGAGAGAATAATTGGCTGATGGCGATACCTGTTGGCTGCAGCCCTAGAGATGTGTGTCGGTAAAAAAAAACTGAAGCCATTTCCTGCAGGGACTGTCTTCTCTCCCCTGTCTCTGTCTTTCTGTCCCTCTCTCTCTCTGTCGCTTTGTTGACACAAATGCTTACTCGACACGTGCCTGTTGTGTCTCTGGAGTGGTTGTCCGTCAGTTTGTTGGCTCTGTTCTCTTTGCAGCTGGGAACTTGCACCACCATTTTAACCAGCAGGGGTCTGCCTCCAGCCCCAAACACTCTGCTACCATCGGTAAGCCTCGTGGTTAGCAGCACAGTCCAGCACAGGTGGCGGCGGCGAGCTGCCGGCCAGAATCACGGCCTCACTACCGCTCTGTCTGTCTGTTGGTATGATGGCCTGTTGTCCTGCGCTCTTACAACAGCTGTGCCTTTGTCAACACCACCTTGTGGCTACACCCATATTTGTGCTTTAAGAGATGCTTATAATGGTGCACATGGTTGTGTTGAAGGGACACATCTTTCATAAGAGTGTGAGCTCAAAGTTGTCTGGCCTGCCCTCTGTCTGATGCAAGCCTGTGTGCCCCCCTACCCCCACCCCTCCCCTGCTGCTGCTGCTTCTTCTTTCTGTGTAGCAGTGATGTGCAACTGTGCTTACAGCCGAAACCACACCCTGACGGAGGTCTTGGCTTGAACAAGGTCACTGTGCTTTCCTGAGTCTGTTTTCCCAGGCTTTGCAAGAAAAAAAGAAAACAATGCTAGCACAAGTGAGTGTGAAGGAAAGCTTATGCATCTAACATGGCTGCCACAGAAACCTGGGTAAGGCTGCTGTGGAAATATGAGCACGAGCTTCACTGAACTTTTTAAGCTGTTTCCGTGCCAGTTATTACACCTACACCTGTCCCTCGAGGGAGGAATTACACAAGAAGGCAACCGCAAAGAATAAATCTGAGTTAGATTAAAAATAAACTACAAGTTTAGCTTAAATGGTGCTTTCACGAGTTGTTATGGATGTAAACCCCTTATTTATTAACTGATGTCATGATTAAATAAACTAACAAGTGTGTAGGTACTGCTGGAAATAAATGTGCAAGCACCACTTTGTTTGCTTCAGTGTTGACTGAAACATGGAGACCTCGTGTCTAGCGCTGCTGACACTGAAGGGTTTGCTTGTTTAATACGGGCCATAGGTGCAGCGCTGCCAGAACACACTGGAACGACAATCCGCTGCTTTTCTCTCCATGAGACAAAAAGGAATATTTGCATAATCTGAGCAGTTGAAGATTCAATCATCAGTAAAGTGTATGTCCTGCAGAATAAAATGGTCAAAACTCAGTGTTTATTGTCTTATGCACAGTGAGGAAACGTGTTTCCCTCTACAATGAAATTCTTACTTCGCTGTCCACAGTGAATGCCAAACAATGCAAGGTGAGAAATATAAGGTAGATAAATTGTACACAAAGTCTAAAGGCCCTTAAAACAGCAAGTGGAAACAAGTGTATGCTACATTGGAGCTGGATGTGCAATAGGCAGCAGTGAGTGTGCAGTTATGCATGTGCAAACTGAGAATGTAAACAGTACAGGTCGACAGTACATGACGTATTTCCTGGTAGTAAACTCCTTCAGCTGTTTAGGAGTCTGATGGCAGAGGTAAAGAAAGAGTTTTTCAGTCTGGAGGTCCTGCATTTCACACTTCTGAACCTCCGGCCAGAGGGTAGGGAGGTGAACAGTCCGTGCTGGGGGTGGGAGTGATCTTTGAGGATGGAGGCAGCTTTCCTACGCACCCTGCGGTGGTAAATGCTCTGCAGAGAGGGCAGTGGAGTCCTGGTGATCTTCTCCACAGTCTTTACCACTCTCTGTAGGCGCTTGCAGTCCATAGCAGTAGTGCTGCCATACCAGACAGTGATGCAGCTGGTCAAGATGCTCTCAATGATGCCGCTGTAGAAGTTGCAAAGGATCCTAAGCGACATGCCAAACCTCCTCAGGAAGTACAGCCGCCATTGGGCCTTCCTCCGATGAGATCTCCTCTCCTTCCTCATGTCCACTATCATCTCCTTCGTCTTGTCCATGTTGAGGCTGAGATTATTGTCCTTGCACCATCTAAGTTGTGATATTAAAATTTATGGTACTGTGATTGATTCACAATGTCGAGTCAGACTCAGTCATTCGGACTGCCAAACTGGAGCGTGATCTCCAGGAGGGGCCGTGGAGGCAAACACCAGATGTGACAATTGGCAGCAGAAACAGGCTTTATTTAGGCTTAACTTCAGTGATGATGGGATTTAAACTGTTTTACCTGTGAGTGAACAGCTGCAGGCCTATATGACACTAGCAGAGCACAGGATGTCCAGTTGTGAGCCCCGTGCACAGCCGATGTGTTCACTGCTGCTGGTTGACATGCAAACCAACATGAAGCGGTGAACATTCGGTACGTTTTGGAGCCAGCTTCACCCTGGAGTGGACACCATCTGTTTTCTTATAGATTTAGGAGGCATTTGATGACTGGTCATGACAAATATGGAGGAGTTCATTTTTCATATTTTGGATGGGACGTGTCTCTTGTCGAGATTATGGCCTAGTTATGGCTATAGCTAATGGCTTTTGATTCGTATTGTTGTTCTGCCACACCAGAGAATAAAGTCAGCCTGACATCTGATCCTTTGGGTAATTACAGTTACCACACACGGAGAAGTGTTTACATGGCCCTCAAAATGAGCCACAACTTAACCATGTGCGTACACGTGCATGCCTCATAGGTGCGCTCCTGTACTTCAAATAGCACTACAACTCTGATCCAGGGTGACAGCCTTCAGAGGTTGTTGCCAAATCTGATATGAGCCTCCTTGAAGATTTTGGCTCATTCATGCCAGTTCATTGAAATGATTGGTAAAAGGTTAAGATCTGATGCCTTTATTCAGTTCTTCATCCTGGTTTAGTTTGGTTTTGTCCTCACTCTTCCTGTGTTAGATAATGGCAGCAGCTTCCTGCGAGGATGCAAGAACAGAGCACTTCATCTCTCTGAGTCAGATACTCTGCACACCATGAAGTTCACTTTTCCATGACACCATTATCAAACCTCTCTGTCAGCCATCGTAGGTGTTCCAAAAAAAATCAATTGCACTCTTGGAAATGATGAAGCTAATCCTGAACCCTGGCACAAAAAAAAAACAGCACATTTAGTTCAGAGTTTGATGCTTTTAGTTGTATTTTCTACAGCTGTCATTGTGCTCAGTTTGTGCTTTGTAAGCTGTATGAGCTCAGCTAGCATTGCTTTTCCCCCATCGTGTGTACAACATGCACGGTACAGGAGTCGGTGTGGTGTGTGCTCCCTGGGTGATGTTTAACAGAGACATTATTGGCCATTACTGTCAGTGGTCAATGACCAATATATGTCCAGCAGTAATCTTAAGCCCATAACCGTTACCACCCTGGATGGACTCGACATCGATTGTGCCCGTCTCGAACACAGGAAACAACAGCAAATGGCCAGTTTCTCACAGTTACATAATCTTTTATTGCTGCTGCGTATATATTTTTATCTTCTCACATTTAACCCTTTTTTACATCCTCTGAGAAACCCAGTAGTTGCTGAAGCTTTTCCTT
>NW_018128045.1:151538-158323 GCF_001952655.1 Monopterus albus
GTGTTTATCTGTTTCAGATGTACTTTTGGTGTGATGTGAGCTCGTTGTTTCATTGTCCAGAACCTGCACACGCGAGGTCACTGATGCACCTACATGTCGGCTCTTTTAAAGTGCTGTCTGTTTGCTGCTTGGAAATATGAATGTGCTCGTATGACATAACTGTTATGAGTATACATGTTGCAAAACAGACACCGCTGCCCCTCCCCCATGCTGCTGATCTTACATAAGATAAATCATTTTTATGTGTATTGATTGATGTTCTGCTTATGCACTTTGCATAAACGTGAGTGTGTGTGTGTGTGTGTGTATACACTGGATTCCTCCAGACGCTCTCACTGTGTTTCTGTGTATTTACATGTGGCTGTTATGTTTGTGTTCGAGTCTCAGACGAACAGTAGAGAGTTGTATTTATAGATGGTCGCCATGGAGCTTGAGACACTTCCTGTGTTTACTGATCATTAACCAGCTTGTATCATCTTCTCATATTCTGCTCTCTCCTTTTTCTTTCTTCTTCGTTTTCTGCTCTTGCTACTTTACACCTCCACTTTATTTTTGTCCACTTCTGTTTTCATTTACTTCTCCCTCTTTCTTTGTTATGCATTTCTTCCTTTCCTTTTTTTCATCAATTGCCCTCTTTTTTTTTATGTTTTGGTTTATTTTCCTCCCTCATCCTCATGTCCAATCGTAACCCTTTCTTCCTTACTTACTTTCTATCTGCTTCATGTCCCTTCTCCTCCTCCTCCTCCTCCTCCTTTCTTTTCCTCTCTGTCTCTCCCCAGAACGTGGAACCCGTTTGAACAACACCCCCCAGCTCTCCTCTGGTCCCACCTTGATTTCAAGCAGCAGTAAAGGTCCTGGTGGTGTTGGTGGTGGCAGCATCCTCGGAGGCAGCATGAGACACAACAGCGGCCACCCATCCTTCTCCCACTCCTTCCACAACCTGGCCCAGCTGCCACCATCCTACGAGGCAGCCATGAAACCTGAGCTCAACCGCTACAGCTCGCTAAAGAGGCTGGGTGAGCGCTTCTCTGTTTACTAAACTAGGAGCCAGTTTTTACTCCCACCTTGTGCCTTTCTTTCCAGCTATTTCTCTTTCTGTGGCCTGGTGTGTTAAACCTGTTCACAGCCAATCCTCCAGTTAATGAGAATCTGGAGTGGTGGCAAGCAGGCATGGCCACCCGGAGATTTGAGACTCAGGATTAGAGCAAAATAATCATTTCAGAATAGTCTGAATGTATAAACTGTTTCTGCAAAGCGGTCACAACACTGAAGTAAACCCACTGAAAAAGAAAAGGGGAAATGAATGAAGGGGTGCGGGGAGAAATGAGACTGGAGGGAAATGTCAGAGATGGATGGTGAGAAGAAGCAAAAGGTTAGAATGAAGTAAATAATGGAAAGTGATAGGAAGATGACACTAAGGGGTGCAGAAAAGAAGAGAGGAGAAAATGTGGAAAAGAAAGAAAAAGCAACACAAACACAGGAGAGTACAAATGTAGAGTAAGAGGTTTTCTGAGCAGAAGAATGAAGGTGGGGGGCGGGAGGGGGGCAATGAAAGAGTCGGCCAAATACGGAAACAAAGAAAACGAGATATTTGTGATGACAGAGATGCAGATTGACTGACTGAGCAGAAAGAGAAGAATGAAGGGAGAGGTACTGGCAGAAAAGGACGAAGGGACTGGGGGAATGAGTGATGGTGGGGGAGGGGTGTTGGCTGCTGGTCTGCAGGGGCCTGCTGCCTTCTACAGGGAAGAAAAGACATTTGAGAGGCAGTGGCTAGAAAACCCTCTCTCTCTCCCTCTCTTTCTCTGTCTGTCTTTACCTCTCTCGCCCAGGGATTGCTGAGCACTGCAGGGGGAGGGGAGTCGCCTTTGCAGGCTGAGTGATGGATAGTTACTACATGGGTGTTCGCGTGTGTGTGTGTGTGTTTGAATGTGATGTGGAAGCAGTAATGATGTGAAAGGCCAGATGAGGCTCCTTATTGTTTCAATTCAATCAGTAGGAGAAAACACGTCAACAGACAACGTTTGGAAAAGGCTCGCACTCCCTCCACATCAGACCGTCAGAGGTCATCCACTTCCCTTTGTCTCCGCCTAGGGAACAGCTGACTGTGGGAGGAAGCCAGAGTAGCTGAAGAGAACCCACGCAGGCACAGGGAGGACATCCTAACCTCACAGAGAAAGGCCCTGGGTCGGCCCAGGGTTCAAACCTGGAACCTTCTTGCTGTGAGGCAACAGTGCTAACCACTGTGTCACCATGCCATCCCTTATTTTTATGTTGTGAAATGCTCATGAGATGGATTACAGCTCGGGATCTCAGGATTAATCACACATATGGCAATGACTGATTGCACATCACATTTTATCCCCTCACACTGCAGACTTGAAGTGATGATGTTTAGGACACGTCATATGTATGACTTAAGTCTGTGAGGGCAGGTTTGGATTTGATCTTGTTTTTCAGTTCTTTTTCTTCAGTTTATTCTAAACTAACCAACAAAAATAAGAAGATGTGACTTGCTTCATGACAGGTGATTTTATTTCCCAGAACAGAGCTACCAGGCACTGATTGCTTCACCTCTGTTAACCAGGTACAGGCTAAATCACTGAAAAGCAAAGCAGTATGTTTTACTTGTCTCATTACAAAACACCTGCTTCTTCAGAAAAACATGCTGAATGTCAGTTTTTGATGGAACGCCCCTTCAAAAAGAGACTCAAACATTGTTGTCATTGTGCCTCACAGAGAAGGAATATGACCTCTCACCAGCCGCTGCATGAGACCTGGGCCGTTTAATGTAACTCTCTATATGGTGCCGGAGAAAGGACGCTAATAACAGCCAGGGAGAAACCTCGCAATCATTTGGCTTTATAGGAGGGGAGTAAACAGAGAGGGAGAGAAGAGGAGGGAGAGGGTGAGACAAACAGCAAGAGAAGAGAAAGATGGTGGTAAAAAGCGACCTTGAGAGTAGGAGAGGCAAAGAAAGGAAAGATGACGAAGGAACAGCATGTGAAAGATGAAAGGGAGAAAGTAGTGGAAGAGTCAAAGGAGAAAACCAAAGGAGAGGAGACCTGAGAGAGAGAAGACGGGAGGCGTGAGGGGAGAAGAGAGGTGGCTGGTTAAAGGTCAGGTTTAAATTGGCTCTTGGGGAGCTGCTGCCATGGAAATGCTTTGAAGATTAAAGTGGTCTCAGGCTATGGAGCAGAAAGCACAGAAACACTGTATTTCACTATTAATGAACCTCACTAACTGTCTATCTTCCTTCTTTGTTTTGTCTGACTATTTCTTTAGTTTCACATCATTTATGCCTCTCATTCTGTTTTAAATTGTGTGACTGCGGCCTATTTTCTCTCTTTATTCTTTTATGCCTCATGCAATATACAGCAGTTCTTTCTTTCACCTCCTTTTCATCTCTCTCTTTGCATTATCCATTCTTGCTGTTTCCATCTTCATGTCCTCCTCTGCCTCACTCACCTCAGTTTCACCTTTCACTGTGTACCTTTCTCTGACATCTCTACCTCTTTAACCTCCTCTTTCTCTTTTGAGGTCTTTCATCTCTCCTTCATGTCGCATACCTGTGACAGATTCTCTCTTTGACTCATCATGACTGACAAGGTCCTTCCCTTGCCTTCATGTCTGTCACCTCTCTTTTGTTTTCTTCTTTTCTTCCAGTTTGCACTTGTTTGTTTTGCCTTTTCTCATTTTAAAAAGCTCTTACCAAAAGGCCCTTTAGTAGCTGCTGTGAAGCATTTGTTCATGGTCTTCATTAGGAGGTGGCGTTTGCCCAGTTGTTCACATTTCCAGTGAGCATCTTTACCGTTTTCACCAAGCTGGACGAGACGCCCTTGACGTGCTCATCTACATTTTATCAGTGGAAATGTGATGGATGCATTTCACTATTTGTTTTTACATTTTGTAAGCATCAAAACAAGTGTTGTACCTTGTGGACAGGTATGTGGGAGAGTTAATCCAAGAGCTGTTTTATCCGTGGCACAACCTTTGAGTCATGGACATTTGTCCAGCATCATATTTACAGCATGAAACTAGTTGTTCTGTTACTAAAACCACAGGCTGTGACAGCAAATCTAAAGGACTGCTTGGTCGTGTGGATTCATCTTCTTCTTGAATGTTTTATTGACCAGCCATTTGATTGGGAAAAAAACTGAAATGTTAATCAATAAAGGAAATAAATTCTACCTCCAGCTCTGTTTACAAATTGCACAATTCTGTCTTTCTTTTCCTGGAACAGAGAAAGAACTTGATGAGTACTACGCCTCCAAACGTCGCTTCAACAACGCTCCGCCCTCCTTCCACTCCTCACAACACCAACTGCCCTGGGCAGGTGACTACACACTGGGGTCCAGGGGCACGCTGCCCCTCAACAGCTCCAGGCCTCGACTCCACATCCCTGCCACCACCCCAAACCCATACCCGCTGCCTGGCCAGACGCACTACGCCAGCTCCTCCTTCGACAGGCCGCCGCGCCGCGTCCGCTCCCAGGACCAGCTGCTGGCACTCGGGGAGGGCAACACACTGTCCCAGCTGTCCAAGAACCAGCAACACCAGTACTACAAAGCCATGATGGGCACCAGCAGGAGTTCCAACTCACAGACCCTCCGCAGGTGAGATATGGGATGAGACAAGACAGAGGACGACGGAAGTGCAGGAGGAGAGTGGTGAGTGGAAAAATCAGATAAGATGAGAGGGAGATGCAGAGAAGATGAAAGATGAGAGGGACGCAGAGATCACAGAGCTGACAAGACAGAAGGGACAGAAGATAACTTCCTTGAAGAAAAAGGGAATCGGAGCGTAAAATATTAAATGAATGTCAAGGGCAAAGTAGTTTCATTAATATGTAAAGGGTCTGACAAGGGGAAGGAGAACTCTGAAATTTGCATAGCACAGAAATTCTCTTCAGTAGAATTTAAAATTTGAAATGAACCTGTTTGACTTGAAAAACTGAGTCAAATAAGTAAAACACTGAGTTTTGGCTTTTTCACCAGACAGGGTTTTTAATTATAAAAATGTATTTAAAATGTTGCAAGGTTCAGATAATTAATCAGACGATTGACTCAAAATGAATCGGATGCTATTTTGATCATTGACTAATAGTAAGTTATTGTTTGTAGCTTCTTAAATATGAAGATTGTGTGCTTTGTCACACATGAGAGTGCAGCATATGAAGGCTTCATCCAGGCATGACGCGGGGCATCACAGTGTTAGCAGCTTTAATAGCACGTTTTCAAACAGGTGTGTGCTTCCAGGTCCCACGAAAGGCTCCTGGTCTCTCCTGACCGTCTGGAGGACCAGCTGATGGCAATGGGGCTGATGGTGGGTGGAGGTGACAGAAGCGGGATGGTGCCCACCATGGGCCGGCTCAGCCACCACCAGAAGGCCCAGTCGCAGCAGAACATCTGCGTCACACCATCCATGGACCGCCACCACATGATCAAGATGAACTCCCACCCAACGTCGGGCCACGAGCACGACCGCAGCCCCACCGCCATACCCGGCATGGGCCTGCACAGCTGGGACCTCTTCGGCGGAACAGGAGGCCACCCCAATGCCCGGCGGATGGCTTTCGCCAACAAGAGGCAGAGCACCATCGAACAGCTGCACTTCATCCCTGGAGGAGGAGGAGGGCAGGGACTGCGGACTGGGAGTAAGAACGAGGTGACGGTGTGAGAGAAAGAGGGAGAGAGTGAGGGAGGAGAAGTGAAGGCTGAGGTCATAACGAAGCTGGGACAGGATGAGCATCATCCTGTCCCAGCTTAGTGGGGATTTGAAACGAGCCAGGAAAGTTGGAAGAAGACGAGGAAGAGGCTTCATCTCGGCTGGCTGTCTCGCAGAGCCCACCCTCACCACTCCCATAAAACAAGGTGAGATATGAGACCTCACCTGGATGACAGCATTAATCTCATAGTGAGTATAACCAACTCGTTTTCTTGTCACTTTGTGTATTGAAAAAGAATATTCTGCCATTCTTTATCAAGAGAAGACAGAAGTGTCCACTTAAAAAGAGCAAAAAATATCGTCTGACTGCAGTTTAAAGCCTGCTGGGTATTCGCCGTGACTTTTATTGAAGAATACCTGCTGACTCACATTTGTTGAATTATCCTTGAGTTTTATTGCACTGTCCTGTGAGTCCTCGAGCGCGCCGACAGAGGCTCGCCTGTCTTTGAATCCACTGTGGATGATGGAGAGCGCTGAGGCAGAGCACGAGTTTGTTTGTATTTATAACCAAACATGTTGCTTTTGTATGACACTTACCTGATATTAATCATAGTATTAACATTTCTGAGCCCTGTAGGACTTAGTGTGTACTTAGCTGAAAACAGATTTATCCTTTAGCCAGCCAGTTTGCAACTTAAAGGCTAGACGTGATCTGCCCGCCATTTCTTTTTTCTAATTGTGCTTGACCTCTCATGGATCAAGTACATGGATCAAGCTGTCACTCAATTGCTTTGTGGCTTGATTCACTCTAGGTAAAAATAAATGCCAATTTTGAAAAAAAAAAACAACTACTTCAACTTTAGCCATAAAGGCCCAGTCACATCAGCATATAATCACTGGATTTGCTTACAGAGGGGAAGTAAATACATGCGTTGTTTGTTCATGTTTAACTTTAGTGAACTGTGACCAATAGTAAGCTGATCTTTGAGGGAAGCTAATGTAGCTTATTGGCTACGTTTTGCACCATCCACTGTTATTAGGAGTCAGGGGTTGATAGAAAAATGCATCTTATGGATAAACTGTGAAATCACTGCTAAATGACAGTAAGACAGCTTTCT
>NW_018128045.1:158378-171448 GCF_001952655.1 Monopterus albus
AGAGTGTGATCCCAAGAACAAGAAAATAATGAAAAAAACTAACTACAGCTCCAGTAAATGTGTTGTGGTTTCACCCATATCCATAAAAATCAGCACCACTCTCATTTTAGTCATTTTAGTTAACCAGCTAATCCTCCAGACTTGGATATGGATGAACTTTGTTGTGTGACTGGGCCTTAAAATCCAGTATGGATTTTAAAAATAAGACTTGAGCTAACTAAAAGCCTTTGTACAGTGAACTCTAGTGGGTGTATATCATCTATGAAACATTGTGCTCTGTGACCCTTTCTGTAATAACTGGACAAATGTTTTTAATTAGAAGAATCAACCTCATGCAGACATTTTAACACTGACCCCGGCAAAGCAAACATCACTCAGACACACTTTTAATCCTTTCATTGTGAGTTTGCAGCACGCCGAGGGTTTTGTTTTAATATTCAGACAAACCCTCGACTTCGATGCCACATGTGACCTGCAAGTTGAGCTGCTCTCCTCATATGAAAGGACATGAGGCGGGGGGACAATGGACTCTTCACACCAAGGGCTATACCGACTTATCTCTGAGTGTCTGTGCTCTGTATAGTGTCTGCTTCTCATCTCCACTTCTTCTTCTGCGTGTCAGTGTTGGAAGCATGCTTGTGGATATGTTTGCATATGTTCACCAGATTTTTTTTTTCTTATGTAGAGAGAAAATATAAAAAGGAGGAATTCTACAAAGCAAAGGAGCTTTTGTGTGCCATGTAAAAACACACAGCCATGACTACTTGAGAAGTGGTGATCGAACTGTAAATGTTGTAGTTTTCCCGGCTGTGAGATGGACCTTGTAGCCATCCAGGCTGGATTTGCCCTTTATGGATGTTGTTTAAGGGACTCATGAGGCCTTGTTTGAGGTTTTCAGCTTCGTCTCTGAGTTGTATTTCTCTAAAGACAGATGTGTTTGCTGCCAGCCATTTATACATGTGCACACATGTTGATAGGTTTATGATCATTATGTGTAAAGATTCCCCCTTGATCAGACTATGAACGCTCTTATCATGATCTTTTTTTTTTGTCTGAACATGTATTTGTTTTTTTAATCTGTGAATTTTAACATATAATCTTGGATTTTCAATATTTAAACTTTCTAGTGGAATTTAAAAAAAACAAAAAAACATTTGTATTCTCAAGAACAAAAAGCGCTGATGCAGTCAATGAGAAAAGACAAACCGCATGACGATGTCAGAAGCCAGTCTTGATGATGTCATAGTGCTGACTTATGATGTCACGGCGTGTATGTGTAGAAATCTACATGCATCTGTTTCCATCTGTGTGCCCCTGTGTGTAACCCTGTGTCATCCTCCTCCTCTGAGGAACGCCGAACCTCATTTCTGACCAAACTCGGCTCCTGTCTTCAGCACATGAGGATGATTTTAAGACCTGAGTCTCCATCGTTATGTGTCCATATCAGCTTGTAAAAATTTTTTATTCTTGCCATTGTTTTATTTTTTTATTGTTTATTTTTAAAGGCGCATTGATAAATCACAGCTTTTTATGGAGCTATGTTCACCAAAGTGAGGACTTTTCAAACATTTAAACATGTTAATTATTGAAGGTTTATATTGTGTTCAGTTTTGGTGTTTGAATAGAAATGAAACAACTGAGTGCGTTAATTTGTCACTTGGTTTTTAAGTTTGTGCTGATGCTGTGTGACCTAAATACAGTATGTTTCTGCTGTTTGCGCTCGGTTTAACAGAACCTTAAGGACACAAATGTGACTCCACATGCAGTATTAACAGCTTTTTAAAGTTACAGTACATGTGAAAGGGGAAACACAGGTTTCATTAAAGTGTTTTAGTGACAGCAGCTTTTGCTTTAAGGCTGGATTTACACAGACCTGTGCCAGACTTGTGTTTAAAGATTATTACACAACAAAACTCAGCACAGTAGTTTGTAATACAAACTAACAGGATTGCACAACTCTTTAAAGTTATTATGGCTGCAGCCGTTTTATCCCGGATCACGACAATCTCGAGGTAAACAGCAGAAATATGGCCTTCATGCACGTGTGCACGTACACGATTGTGCAACACAGCGCCTTGCATGATAATATGTAAAAGTTAAACCAGAACCAGCTGTTTCTCCACGTGATCCTGCAGCACACTTTCTCCATTCAAATCAATGAAAAGAGTTGTTTTTGTGTGAATTCAGCCTGAGCGGGTTGGCAAGGTCAATGTACTGTGACTTGCCTTTTGCTGGCGGGACTAGAAAAGCTCTGTGGTTTTTAAAATGCAAACATCTAATTAACTTTCAAAAGTGAGAAGCAAAAAAGGAGGGGAAATGGAAAAGCAGTTGTGTATTTAATGTCTATCTCATTTCTCCTCATGCAGATATTGTAATCCATGCTCAGTTGATAAATCTGTGTCTGTGTGTGTGCGTGTGTGTGTGTGTGTGTGTGTGTGTGTGTGTGTGTGTGTGTTAACCACTGGAGAGGGGATGCACAGGCATATTTGTATCCTCAAAGCATTACTGCATACCTCAAATTGTAAAATACATTTATTTATTTATTACATCCCCTTATATGTCTGTTTCCAAAAAATATCCAAACAAAGGTCTCACGGATGTGCAACCCTTTTGTTATTGGTGAGCGATTCTTGCATTTGTAGAAATCATACTGTTTAATTGATAATAACAATAAATAAAAATCCCACAATCTTGTTTGTCTTACATGTTAAAAATTGATTCTTTGTGCTTTTAGATTATATTCACAGTTAGTGAGAAAACATGGAGTTGCTTAGTTGATGGGCAGAAAACTATTCAGCCAAACACCTGCTGGTTTCCAGCTTTTCAAATGCATTTTCCCTCTCTTTTATATTATTATAAATGAAATATCTTTGGGAATTGGATTGGCCTATCATAAATCATTTGACAGCATCACCTTGGATGGGAATTTTTGACATTATTATTATTATTATTGCATTTTTACTGTTTAATAAAAAAGTAATATGTGGATTAACTGATAATGAAACAGTTTCAGCTATATTCACAGCGTAATGGCATGGTTTTAAGGGCTACAATAAATGATTATATATTACAATTTTTTTTGTCACATAAAGGTGAAAAACTACCATCACAAGTTTACTGAGGACAATTGCTTACTTTTGTTCAAAACCCCAAATATATTCAGTTTACAGTGACTCAACCCAGATGAACTACACCTCTCCTTCTCATCCCACCCTCTACTTTAACACAAATGACTAAATTCCTTAGTCGTAACACTAAGAAAATGGGGAAATTACAGGAGGGGATAAAGACCTACCATAATTTCTAAGGTAAACTCTGACTCTGCTGTCTGTTTGACAAGATGGAGAACTTTGAAATGGACTTATTACATCCGTTTCTGTTGACATTTATAGATATGATGCCAATGAATAGGGACGCCAGAGGCTCCATCCATAAACTAATAAGTAATAATAGTTATGTATGTATGTATTGTATCTAGTAATTGATTTATTTAATTTACAGTAGGGTGACAGCACATGGTTCCAAACCCTGACGAATAAGGTCAAAACTCCCAGGATGAACAAACTGCTCTCTAGGTAGTTTGTAGCTGTTTTGGATGAACTGACCCTTTAACTGTCCCCTTCAGCCTCTATTTAAAAAAGACTGTGTACATTTATTCCGTGTTTATACAGAATATAATCCAGAGTTAATAGTCGCACAATAGGGGGATTAAGAAAATCCAACAGGATTACTTAGTGCACATCAGTGAAGCATGCAGGAGCACACACATGCATAACTACAGCCCGTTTTCACAGTTTTTGTCTCTACCACACACACACACACACACACACACACACACAATGTAAACAGACAGATGCACTCTTTCACACAGACTAATGCAAATTCACACAACAGCACACACAGGCACACGCACGCACAGCAATGTTATGCAGCCTGCGCCGTAATGATATCTTTAATTGACTAATTAACATTTCACACCCTTAGTGTGAAAACACACACACGGGGCTTAATGACATGTGACAGTGTCACTATGCACAGTGATATCTATTTTTAATGGAGTCCAGACGCGCACGCGCGCACACCGTTTATTTATTCATGAGCATCATGCTGGATAGGGTCCATATTTTGCAGGCGGAAGGGCAGAGGTGGATGTGAGCGGAGCAGCGGCGGCGTGGTCGCGGCCGGACAGACCAACCTGTGCCTGGCTCTACCCGGAACCATTATGCAGACAGGAAACTACCATTTTAACGCTAGCAGCATCGGAGGAGCCGTCGTCTGCAAGGGGGGACAGCAAAATCCAACACCGGGAGCAAAACAGCCAACCCAGGTGAAAAGAAGGAAAAACACGACGGAAACAAAACAAAGGCACCGTTTGGGCGAAGACGAGCAGTGAGGCGGTCGAGCTGCAGCCTGGTGGCGGCAGACAATGGACATATCGGACCAGGCCAGCGGAAATAGTTTTTGTTAGCGAGTGAAAGGCAGCCCTCCCGGGCCGATGGAGAGCCAGGCCCTTCTCACTGGTTTTTCATGGATGAAGGAAAAGGCCCCGCTGACAGGCAGCAGAGACCCCGCTCCCACGGTGCGCCCCTACCTCGATGTTTTCACACTTTAATCCCCGTGTTTCTGAGCTTTTTTGCACCCAGACATCGCGCACTACAAGGTAAAACAACAAAAACAAAAGCCGTTTGCAGCAGGAGTATGTGAGCAAATGTGTTAGCTACCAAGCTAAGCGTATCTAGCAGGTCGGCTAAGCTGCTAGCAGCGCTAGCTTCGTGCTATGCACCTGGGATGTCTGATTGCTTTATGTCAGTTTATTGTAACACTGTTGCTCATTGTTTGACTTGGTTTAGAACCTCTCGTATGAATGACTGTTGAAATTTGGCTTATAAAATGCGATAATAAAAAAAAAAATCAGTTTCCTAACCATTACAGTAGCATTTTGCAAATCGTTAACAACAGCTATTCGGGTGATTGGTGGATGCTAGCAGACCTTGGGGAGTGGATCCGTTTAACCTAGTCGGTTATCGACACACCTGTTTCAGATTGTCCAGCTGAGGTCACCGGAGAAAGCGGACAGTTTCCACCCCACAGCTGCGGTCCGGCTGGGAGCTTCAGACGTGCGGATCAGCTGGTAAGACGCAAACATCGTGCAGCCTCAGTCCAGTCTGTCAGACAAACTGTTAGGCTGATTAGCCTCAGTTTGTCACTTCTGCTGTTCACACAAACCGATATGCTTGATACCAAGTGTCACTGCTGTTTGCACAAACCGATGCTGAATTTGCAGCTCAGATCAGCTGATGACAAAACTGAGAGCATGTGTATTTATGCATCTCCCAAGCAAAATGCACCACGTTTTCCTTAGTGTGGTAAACTTTCTGCCTGTCTTTTGTGACCGTTTATAGAAAGGATTCATATGTGACAGTCGAGAGGATTTAAAAACAGGATAGACAAATGTTTTTGCTGAATTGTTTATGCCCCTTTTTGAGCAAACTTGCCAAACTGTTTGCTGGTTATTCCAGGTTCTGTAATGTGAAGATTTTCCAGTTGGACTGTTGGTCAAATACAGAAACCCACCTGAAGACATTACCTTGGTCTCTGGGAAATTGTGTTAATTTTTCACAGTTTTCTGATGTTTTAGGAGGTCGGTATTAAGTTGTGCTTTTTGTTCCTGCTGTATGAAGGTTTCTCAGATGCAGGATGAGCCTAGATCATCCCCACTGTCGCTCTGCAATGTCAGACTGTACTCACATGTGACAGCGCTCCTCTGGTTTCCGCCTCAGGAGAGTTGGTGCAGGATCAGAGGAAGGTCACAGTTAACCTCCGGTTGTAAGAAGATGTAGGCTGTTACTCAGAAAAAGGTGTGACAGACTCGCCAGAAGAAAATAACTGCTGTTCAAGGCTTTTCTGTTTTAGTCGGTGGATTGTCGACAATGACAAAGAGAGAAGCATAATTCCTTGTTATCAGATTACAATGGAAGAGTTTTAAGATGTTGGGTCAAAACTGAGTACATTTAGTACTATACTCAAGTACAGTTTTGAGGTATCTGTACTTACTTTCATTTTCTGTTACTTCATACTTTGACTTCGCTACATTTTAGAGGTAAATACTGTGCTTTTTACTCCACTACATTAGTATTATTATTGGAGTTACTTTACAGAACCAGATTAATGCATAAAATACAGTATCACTGATCTGTGGTGGAAAACTCACAAGCTACCAGAAGTACTTCAAATTAAACCCACATAAGCCAGTTAAAACTAGCTCCTCTTTACCAGCTGCAGCATGAAATGTGATGTGCACAATAATGCATCAGTCATTATAATACAATAATATGACATACAGGAATGCGAAATGTGCTGTTCTTCTTAATGAGTATTTTTAGCATGTTTTGATGCTAATACTTTTGTACTTAAGTAACATTTTGAATGCAGGACAGTATTTTTTACACTGTTATATTGCTACTTTTATTTAAGTAAAGGATCTGAGAGTACTTTTTCCACCACTGGTCCAAAGAGAGCCACTTTTTAATAGGGCTGAATATTGATCCTAATCTCTGGATTAAGTTTGATTCGATTCATTTACAGATGTTGCATAAAAGTAATTGTTCTACTTACCGGGCAAAGGCTTCAGCTTCACAGATAGAAGCCAGTGGATCAAAGCTGAATTTGAATATCTTTTTGTTTATATCTTCTTTTTTTTTTTTTTTTCTTGATTGCCGCATTTAATATATGATTTTTGTTCATGCTTTCCTGACAGCCGTCCCTGGTAGGCTAGTGGTTAAGGCGCAGCGCTCTTGCTGCTGTGGCCCGGGTTCGAGTCAGGGTTGGGTCAGGAAGGGCATCTGGCGTAAAACACATGCCAAATGTCATCATGCAAGTCGTCAGTGTGTCGACTGTGGCGACCCCTAAACAGGAAAAACTGAAAGTGACTTTCTATTCATGCTTTACTGACATAAAATCCAAAGAATAATTCACTGAAAAAAACTTAGAAAAAATCAACCGGACTAGATTTTTAGGTCGAAGACGTTTCACCTCTTCTTCAGAACTGATGAAGGCTCTTGGATGAGAGGTGAAACGTCTTCGACCTAGACATCTAGTCCAGTTGATTTTTTTTCTGTTTTTTTCAGCCTACTATGACCTGGATGTAATTCAGTTTAGTTGTGAGATGTTTAAAATAGGACATTAAAAACAAGACAACTGAAACAATAAAAATCTAAAATCCAACTAATAATTCAGATGCTGAAGATGACTCGATTGCTTAAGTAAAAATGCATCTGAACTTAGTTTCTCTTGTCTACTTTGTGCCTTGTAATGTGATGCACACTCATATTTTAAATATCCTAAATAAAAACAATCTAGTTACATAATGATGAAAATGAAAACACTAAGGAAAACAACTTGCATAGTGTCCTTATAAGTTTACAGCAGCTGTTTTTAGCATCAGGTTTGTAGTGGAAAGCCAGCTGAAGAGAAGCATTGTACCAGGTTGAACAAACCAATTAAACGCAGGGGGCTTTACAGAGTTGTACAAGAATAATAGTGCAGCAGCTGCTCGGGCTTCTGAGTGGATATAGACGGCAGTGACCCAGTTTCCACACAGATTGAGTTGGACATTGTGGACATGCTTATATTTTTAGCCAAAAAATGTAGATGTTGTGACCACGTCACTACATTTTCTTTGGGGAAAACGTGGTTCAATAAACTTCCAAATTTTTGATATACAAACAGTAGTACAGTACAATGTCACTGAACTACAGGCCCCAGAAATGTTAATGTACCGCAGCTATGTTTATCATAGCTGGATCAAGTTCAGCTAAATTGTTCACTTGGGTTTGGACAGAGTAGTTTATTTGGGGGGGTGTTCAACATCTGGCTTTAAGCACTGAGGACTGGGTCAAAAATGCTCAGTCTCTCTGCTGTGGACCGAGTCACTACATCACTTGCTGACATTTAGTTTTATTTTTGTCCTTCTCTCTCCTCAGGCTTCTCGATGAACTCCATGAAGGGACAGAAGGGCTGAAACAACGGAGATACTCCACTTCATGGACCGCTTACCTGATTATGGAACACTTTCAAGAAACACTACAGGCTGTTTTTTAGGATAATTTACTAATTACCTATTTATGACTCTTTTTATATCATCCCACAGAAGCACTTGAAAGCTTAACTCCAGACTGGAGAGTAAAAATATTAGTGTCACATTTATGTGAGGGAAAACAAGCTTCAGCTTTTGGTGGATTATTGCAGCTTGTTGGAAGTTTGGGGTAGAAATCACTGCACGACCACTTCTGAAAATCAGAACTGGTTCGATAAGAGGTCACTGCTGTTTGCAGCAGTTGTATACTCGGTGCACAGGGTAGTTGTGGCGCCAGGACACTTTGCAACATTTGCATTGGGAGATGTTTCAGTTCAGCAAGTACCCCATGGACATTTTAGAGATGCTAAGTGGACACCAAGCCCATCAGTTCAAAGGCCTTGGACTGGACCGACAACTGAGCCACCAACAGCAAGTCCAACTACAGCATCAGCAGCAGCTCCAGCAGCAGCACCAGCCCTCCGCTGACACCTCTGGGAGCCTCCTGTCTGGCCTTGGCCTCGGATCCCTCCAGAGTTCTCGGAGTAATGCATTTGCTGACTCATCATCGTTGTTTGCCAAAATGAGTGCCCCTCCCCCATCCATCTCCCATCAGAGCCAGTCATCCTCTTCATCTCACAGCTCCAGGAAGTCCAGTAAGATGAGCAGTAGCAGCAGCAGTGGGAGTTCCTCGTCGGGGTACCCCCAGTTTCTGCGGCCTTTCCACCCAGCTGAGGCTGCACTGGCCCAGGAGCAACTCCACTCTGGGATGGGACGTTTTGATTTTGGTGGGGGCAGCAGTGGAGGAGGCGCAGGGGTCTTAGGGGGTGTTGTCACACCTGCGCCTCCACCTCCCCCTCTGCATCCAGGTCTCTCTGTCCCCCAGCCCTCACCTGGTCCCTCCTCTTCCTCGCCTTCTCCCTCAACATCTACTTCAGCCTCCAACAACCCCTCCAGCAGCACGGCTGTCCCCTTAGTGGGCCAGTCAGATCCCCGCAGCCTCCACCAGCAGTTCAGCTGCATGCTTGCTGCCAACCAGTATTTCCTGTCCGGTGTCCCCACCAACAGCAGCCTGGAGCAGTTCCTTGTCCAGCAGGGCACTCACAACCACTTGGGCTTGGGCCTCGGCCAGGGGGCCTCCGAGTCAAACTCGGCCCTTGCTCCTCCACCTGCCCTCCACTCCTCCCACAGCCACACAGCTCCACAGCCTCAGCAGCAACAGCAGCAGCTGACCCCTCATGCCTTATCTCACCCACACAGCCACACTCACCACCCCCACCCTCTCCACCCAGCCCCCCAGCCTGCCCCACTAGGTGGCTTTGATTTCCAAGGCATTCCAGTCCTATCCTCCAACCAGATAGCATCGCTAATGCAGCAAGAGCCAGGCCTTCCCCTCCCCCTTCCTCTTCACCTGTCCCTCTCTAAAGATGATGTAGCAAAGTCAGGAGATAGCTCATCTACGTCAGGTTCAAGTGGAGGAAGCAGGAGAAAGAAAGCGATGGCAGGCTACTTACCCCAGAGGAAAACAGACAGTAGTAGTCACAGCCATAGCAGCAGCAGTGTTAGCAACTGCCACAACAGCAGCTCAAGTGGGCACAGTCAGAGCTCCTCATCAGGCCTTGTGGGAGGAGGATCCGGGGGTGTTGGGATAGGTGGCATCGGAAGCGAGCAGCAGCATTCCTCCCTGCTCTCATCGTCCTCACAGCAACAGCAGTCATCCTCCGCTGTCTCCTCCTCATCATCTGCCCCTCCTTCTTCAAACTCCACTTCTGTGCTTGTAGCCAACGGTAATCAACAGCTGTCCAAACCCCAAGAAAGCCACAGTAATAGTTCTTCAGGCCAACCTGAACCAGAACCCCTCTACCACTGCGGGGAATGCGGTAAAACCTTCACCCACCTCTCGAGCCTTCGAAGGCATCTCCGCAGCCATGGCTTGACATCAGAAAGCCAAAACAGGAAGCTGGACTGTAACTCCCCCAGCCCAGAGAGGATATTCTGCTGTGGTGAGTGTGGGAAGAGATTTAAAAAGAGAGGTCACCTCATCCAGCACAGTGTCACCCACTCAACAACCCGGCCTTTTGTCTGCAGCATCTGCCAAAAGTCATTTAACCGTCGAGAGTCACTTACGAGACATGAGAAGATCCACGATGAGAAGCCTTTTCGCTGCCCAGCTTGTGGGCGTTGTTTTCGTGAGAGCACCTCCCTGCTTAACCACGCAGCTTCAGGTGCCTGTGGCAAACCTCCTCGGAGTTCAAAAAGCCGGGGTGGCACCGGAGGGAGTGGATCATCAAACTTAAGCAGCAGTAAAATGGGAAGCAGTGAAGACAGGGTAGGAATTTCAAACAATGGGGCAGGAATGGCTAATGACAAATATACAACAGATTATTCAAGAAATCGCTACCAGAATCCGTCATCCTACAACAGCGGGGTTGACGACTACAGACGATCACAGTCCTCCTCTCTCTTCTCCACAGAGACTACGCTAACCACTGGAATGACCGGCCAGACTCTCCGCAAAGCCCCTTTAGCTCCAACTCTCCATCCGCACCCTCAGAGTCAGCAGCAGCAGCAGCAGCCACACCTCCCCCTCTCTTCCCTGTTGGATGATTCCGAGGATGAAGTCACTAGCAGCGCGATGTCAGCCATTGCTGCTGCAGCTGCAGCCTCTTGTGACATCAACACAGAAAGCCGGGAAGGAGAAAGAAGGGATATAATCGGTGGCTTGCTGGGGGGGTTGGGGTTTGGTAACATGGGTGGACCGTCGTCCACGTCAAGCCTCAACGGTTCCACCATGCCTTTAACACACCCCAGCCAGCCCCACACAAAGCCCAGGAGGCCGAGGAAGCCCAGAGAGAAGAGAGACCCAAGCACCATCATTAGGAGGAGGAGGAGCCCTGCGCCTCCAGGGGACGGCTCAGAGAGGCCGTACGGATGTCCGATCTGTGGCAAACGCTTCAGAAGGGCAGAGACCCTGCGACGCCACAACCGTGTGCACACAGGGGAGAAGCCTCACGCCTGTGACGTATGTGGCAAAATGTTCCGAGAGCCTTTCCACCTCACCAAGCATCTGACCGTGCACTCTGGTCAAAAGAACTACAAATGCAACCTGTGCGGGAAGATGTTTGCCTATGCACAGAGCCTGGTCCGGCACGGGAAGTTGCACAGGAAAGGGGAGATCGACAACCAGGGGAGGAGAATAAAAGGTGCTGCTGCCGCCATCAGTCAGGTTGCCAACTCAGGAAACTCTGACTACTTCTCATCTTGCTCCCAAGAGGAAAAGTCTCCAACATCTGGCACCCCCTCCCAGAGACTTTATACCTGCACAGTGTGCTGGAAATCATTCCGCCACTATTTCCACCTGACAGCACATCAGCAGACTGTTCATGGTGGCGGGGTAGGGCTGGAAAAGTCCTTTCGTTGTGAAGTCTGTGGCAAAGCCTTTGCCTACTCCAACAGCTTAGTGCGGCACAAACTGTCGCAGCATGGCATCGACCGCAACGGCCAGCGTGTCAACCAGTCCCAGCCCTCTGGTTACTCGCCCCTTTTCTACGATTCAGGTTCAGGTTCCAACTACGCTGGGTCATCTCACATGCAACAGGGGGCCACTGGGCAGCACCACCAGCAGCAGCAGCAGCAGCAGCTTTTTATGAAAAACTCAGTTCTGAGAGAAGCAGCACCCTTTTCACTACCGCTCAAAAAACTTCCAAAAGCGCCATGGACAGATGAGAAAGCATCGAAAGAAAAAAAGGCGAGTGGTGATCCACAGCATCATGAGAGATGGAAAGCTGGTGGGTGTGCCTTTGAGTAAGGACACTCGCAGGAAGCTGATGATTCTGAGGAAGAAGAGGGGCAAACTGCAGGCACAGCTCAACAAAAAAAAGCTCCTGGCCCAGCTGAGGATAAAAGGTGGTGTGATGAAAGTGAAGTCATGGTGTGGAGGTGCTGTCAGAGTCATGGGGCTCACTTCCATGGATGTCCCTGTGAAACGCTTCCCCTGCCCGATCTGCCCTAGCACCACATACGCAAAGCAGGGTTCTCTGCTGGTTCACCACGCTGTCCGGCACCCACCCAGAAACTCAGGCCGCCATGCTCGACTGCGGTGCCAGGTGTGCGGAAGACGCACCAGCTCATTACACAAAGCCTTGAAACACAGGGGCCAGCATCTTAAACAAGCTGCATTCCAGTGCCACAAATGCCGACACCGCTTCTGGAACCCCCGGCTCCTGGCCCGCCACAAGTTCTCCTGTCGGGGGATGACTGGCGGGGGAGGGAACTGGGGACTGATGAAGATGAAATCTCCATCTCATGACCAGTCAGATAGTGACCACTCACCAATCCAGCTGACAGTTCCAGGTCTGGTCCAGCCTGAGAGATCAACAGGTCTAACTGAGTACAACCAGTAAAAAGTTTTCTAGACTAGACTGTTTTGATGTTTATTTTTGTTAAATACCACACAAAACAAAAGAGGTGGGAGGATGGGGGAAGGTTTAGTGTAACTACCACCACATCCCCACACCCCTGCCCCGGACAGATGTGCATACAGCCATAGCTACTCCAGCAGAGGACTTCAAAAGGCCCAAAGTCAAAACTGCCCTCCATGTTGGTCTCCTCTTCCCCAAAGGTGAAAGAACTGTACACTGTGTGCACAATTATTAGGCAAGTTGTATTTTTGAGGATTAATTTTGTTATTGCACAACTACAGTGCTCTTGGTCAATCCACAGAGTTAACAAACCCTCAAACCTGAACATTTAAGTAGTAAAAGTGAAGTTTTGGCTTTCCTAAGAGAATATCTACATGTACACCATTATTAGGCAACTATTAGTGTGCAGAATTATCATGCAACTAAAGAAAAAAAGATTTTTCCATCATTTATTTTCACCTGTTAAAGTGAGAATAATAAACAAACTCATAATTTACAAATAAACAGTTCTGAAATTCCAAACAGAAAACCTCAGTGACCAATATAGCCACCCTTCTTTTCGATAACAGTCACAA